>NC_143486.1:100200530-100394500 GCF_027475165.1 Benincasa hispida
TTTTTAATATGTTTGTAGACCCTATCTCGAGCATTAAGATGACTTTCACAACAAAATGAATTTTAAAAACACATAATAGTCAACCAACGTAGTCCTACTCAAAAGTGCAATAAATGGTTACCGTTATTCCAATTGGCAAGACTTTTTACGAATTGAAGAAGGATATTTAGGGTCTGCATCCAGAACAAAATATATGTTAGGAGAGCAGGGTTCACTGTATGTACTTGGTAAAAAAGACAAGGATCGTAAACTTATGTCACATTCAACTCATGAACTTGGTTTGGTCAACTCTTGGAAAAAGGACTTGGACAATGGCCGAAATGCATTTTCTCGAACCTTGTTGTCTGTATTCTTATTGGTAATCTAGTTCATCATTTCTGTGAATACAACACGTGGAACCTCATGCTCCAAGGAGTACTGGATCATCACTTTAAATCGTGTCATAGGTACACCAGGGAGAGGGTACTTAATATCCGGACAGTTCAAAGGAAGTTGAACCTCAATTTCCTTCTATTTTGTTAGTTTCTTCTTTGGTTCGATCGGAGGTGTGTATTTATCCTTTCTCTTACGAGTCGTTTTTCGACTCTCAACCAAAACCTATAAAAATATAACAAAATGGTGAACATGTCAAATAACAAATATAAAGAAAGATATTTTCGAATCACATAATGATCATACATGTGAATCGAGATGTATGGTATCAGAGTACATGTGAATCGAGATATATGGTATCAGAGTGTTTCTCAGAAGGTGGAACCTCATACTCCTTAGGTTGTACAGATGAATCGAGATGTATAGTGTCAGGTTGTACATGTGAGGTAGTGATGCGTTGTCAATGTGATGAAATAATGGTGTATAATTGCAATGATGTTTTATGCGTTGCACATGCAAGTTTTCCTAGTAAAATCCAAGTATAAATCCTACTAGGTTTCCTGGTAAGTCCAGGGTCGAACACAGGGACTATTGAGATACTATACGTTAGTAAATTTTGATTCCTTTGCGGTGGCAAAAACAAATGAGTTTGGTTGGTGTTTTGTTTAAGTATAAATTCTATGCGACGGAATTGAGTAATGAGTTGTGACAGCGAAAGTTACAATGAGTATGCGGGGAACGGGTTGAAAAGGGATTTAGCTAACACTTCCTAAGATTGCGTTCAAGTTATGTGATCATACTACACACACATAACAACATGTCATCTTTTAATGCAAATGCCATGCGATGTATACGATAATGTCGATAGGAATTATGTCTAAGCCTCTATTCTTGTCTATGGATGATGAATGATACACACATACACAAGGTGATCGCATACTATCATAACCTATTTCTAGGGTGCATGCAATGCATAATAGCAAATAGAACTTATGTCTAAGTTTCTATCTCTTGCTTATACGGTTCTAATCTGACTCTCTTAAGCCTAGATTCTAACCTAACTCTCTCAAGTCTAGGTTCTTTCTTTAGACTACTCTCGCAAGTATCTCTAAAGGGTGACTGACGCATACGTAAGACAAGATGATCACATAAAGTGAAGATCTTAGGTCATGCTAGCTAAGTATTTCTCAACCTATCCGAAAATTTAGCTACTCATGCAAAATGTGAAGAGATTGAACAGATGTTGGGATGTGAATTCCATTTTATAAATAAAGTCAGAATACAAAACAACAATGGAAAGTAGGGATAAGGAGCCCGGTAGAAATGTCTTGCTTCCCGAGACTTTTACACTGTCTTTTTACTCTACTCTGTCCAGAAGAATATCCTTGCTTTCGCAAGTGTTGGCCCTCTCTCTTTTTACAGCGCTTCCCGATAGTCTTTCGAGCTAACCAGGAATGATCTCTCAGCGTCTTCTTCTCTTTGCTCGCTTCTGTCTTCTAGGTATAAAGAATGAACAGACTAACGACTATCTTGTATATGATTTATCTTCTATGTATATGGCGAACTGTGTCAAACTCGAACTCCTTTAACGATGGTGGCCTTTGGTATTTATAGAGCTTCAAGGTGAAGAAGATTTTCTCTCTAATGATTGCACTGATGGGAGGTCATTAAATCTTCTGTTTGATGCGCCGATTAATAGTCACCGAAAAGTTGAATGTACTTGCTATAGTGTGTCATTAACGGCTTGTCAACTAAATTCGGATTCGACCATCATCAGATTTCCATCCCATCATGATTTATTATACTTTCACCTTGATGCGCCGACTTTATGCAGTCACCTTCTTGAGAAAATTCTTACGAGCGCATACGATCGCATGGCTTTGCGGTCGCAATCTTTTAATGCGCGTTGTCACCGAATTCCTTGGATTGCAATTTGCTTTGCACCAATGCATTTTTCCTGCATAAAATAAGTAAATTAGCTGGTTTTATGCGATGGGCGCATGCGATCGCAATATTCTTAGTTTAACACTTTTGGACATGATTTTGTATATTTTTACCATCGCATTCCTTCATTGTTTTACTTATTTGCGCTATAATAAAGTGCATTTTTGCCCGTTATCAGGTAGGTAGAGGTGAGGTAGGCGACCTAGGTAGAGGTGGGATAGGCGACCTAGGTAGAGGTGGGGTAGGTGACCTAGGTGCAGGTGGGGTAGGTGACCTAGGTAAAGGCTGAATAAGTGACCTAGGTCCAGGTTGGGTGGGTGGCCGAGATAGAGTCGGGATGGGTGACATGGTGGCATTGTGGCCTATATGTGGTGTGGGGGACCTCGTTGCCTCATGTAGGATTGTATCAACAGCAGCGGAAGCACCAGGATCATCTAAGCACTCAAATTCACTAATTTTGGCATAATATAAAGCATGCTTCTACAGAAAAATGGGTTTCAAGACATACCTCTTGTAGCACTTCTTCAAAGCCCCTTCTCCAGCTGCAATCTTCTCCATATCTTATTGTAGACCACCTCAAGATCTTCCCCATTATTCTCTTGGTGCTCTAGATTGATTTGTGGGACTCAAAACAAGCTTGAATCAAAGGATGAAGAAGAAAAGCTCACTGTAGCAACCTTTGTTGAAGAACCTTTCTTCAAATCGAATTTTCTCTCAAAATTCTATATATTGCATGCCCGATTTTCACTCCAATCTCTTCATGATATTGCAAATCAACATGCAAAGAGAAGAGCTGCATGAGTTGCAGCTCATGCTTGGAGAAAACAAGGCAAATATATTGCTATATGTGTGAGCTAGTTAAGTGATGGATAATGGAAAAAAAATCTTTCCATTTTGTGTTTTTGTTTTCTTTTCCTTTTTCAATTTGATCTAAAAATCAAATTTTGATTAAAAAATCTATTTGATTTTAAAATTGAAAAATTAATTAATTTCATAAATTAATTATTAAATAAAACTTAATTAATTCAATATCAAATATTAAATTAATTTTAATACATATTCATCTTTATATATTTAAATCATATTTAAGTATATAAATTCTCCTATTCCGTTTAATTCTAAAATTAAACATAATTATATCTCATATAATTACTAATTCCCTTAATTCTAATTTGAACATTTCAAATTAACTTATCACGCTATTCTAGAGCTAGTTCGTTACGAGCTAGTAGAGGGACCTCGCGGACCTACAGATCATGGGCTCCAACGATTCGAGATTAATTAGCTAAACTCATTAGACTAAATTAATCTCCATTCGTTAACTAATGGGTCACTTCACTAAAGCCCATAGTTGCACTCTCCTCACTGTAGATATATTATGTCCACAGGATTTAACCATAATCAGCAAGTCGACCCTTTATAGGTTGTTCATAATAACAGCTGGGTCAAATATCTGTTTTACCATTGAGATTACGTCTTATTCCTCAAGTCCCTATTGATCCTCTAATGAACAACTGGTTTGTGATCCAATCACCAAACCAAACTCTCTCAGGCCAGTGAGAGGGTGGGCCCCTTGTTCAAGACCTGGATTCAGTACTTGAGAGAACAACCATTTTCCTATCCTTAAATCGGGTAGGTGTGAACTCCGTTTTGCACCCTATGTCCCTAGCTATCTATCTGGTCTTACCCTTGAAATGGGTGTCTTATTGAGCTGGCGTTGTTGAGCCAACCCTCAACTATGCAAATATAAGGGAAATCCCGAATAAACAGAAGTTCATAGTTAGCTCAGGATTAAGATCGAGTTACCTAGGTTATCTAGGTGAAATAGTTAGTCTTAAACAGTAAATAGAGTTATAAAGTAAGAGTGACTTATTTCTTGGACCCGATCTTATGCAAACTCATTGCATAGAATACCCCCACTCCTCATGTCATAACATGTACGAATTATGATCACATTGTATGTAGCACTTTACAACTCTTTGTAACAACTACAGAGTAGGCCGCATCCAATGGTGTTACCAGAATAAGGTACCCAACCTCATTCATGTACCATAGATCATTTTGACTATTTACTCGAACCCAATCCACTCTTATGTCTCCATATAAAATTCAAGTACTCATACAATAGTCATGGGTCTTAGTTTATTGGATTTAGACTTTCATATAATTTATGAGATCAATAACAAGTATATTGATAATAGAAAATGTTTATCATTTTATAAACTGCGAGTTTTAGGAAATAAAACCCAACAATACTCCCACTTGGTCTAAAACTTCAGTGGATCAATATATACAAATATGTACAATGTTGAATTACATGGAGAGAATAAAATGTACAAATACAATAAACTAGGGCATCACAATACCCATAAATTCTCCCACTTGCCCTAGTGATACAAAACTCATAGACCTAGTCCTACTAGGTGACCCTCGAACACTTTAGCCAAGAGGACCTTCATAAATGGATCAACTAAGTTATCTTGGGAAGAAATCTGAGTGACAATGACGTCTCCTCTATGTACAATCTCCCTGATGAGATGGTACTTCCGTTCGATATGCTTTCCCCTTTTATGGCTTTGTGGTTTCTTTGAATTTGCAACTGCTCCACTATTGTCACAATAGAGAGTGACAGGCAGGTGCATGTTAGGAACTACTTCCAGATCTGTCAGGAACTTTCTGAGCCATACTACTTCTTTTGCTGCTTCACTTGCAGCTACATACTCAGCTTCCATTGTGGAGTCTACAATACAACTCTGCTTGATGCTTCTCCACACAACTGCTCCTCCGTTCAGAGTGAATACTGACCCCGAAGTTGATTTCCTCGAATCAATATCGGTCTGAAAGTCAGAATCAGTGTATCTAGGGTTCGTCAATATTTTGTTCAAAGCCATAAGGTTTGATCGCAGCGTCAAGTCTCATATTCTAGGATCTAGAAGCTTGTTTTAATCCATAAATGAATTGATTAAGTTTGTGAACTTTTTGCTTTTGACCCTGCTGTATAAACCTTTCTGGTTGAGTCATACAGATACTCTTTTTAAGATAGCCATCTAGAAAAGCTGTCTTGACATCCATTTGCCATATTTCATAATCATAAAATGTGGCTATGGACAAGAGTATTCTAATAGACTTTATCATGGCAACTGGAGAGAAGATTTCTTTAAAATCTAACCCCTCTCTTTGGGTAAACCCTTTTGCCACAAGTCTAGCTTTGTAGGTCTCTACCTTACCAGTTTGGTCTCGTTTTCTCTTGTAGATCCATTTGTAACCGATGGGTTTTACCCCTTTGTTGATCTACAAGATCCCAGACAGAATTGAAATATATAGATTCCATTTCATGGTCCATGGCTTTAATCCATTGGTTTTTGTCCACATTGTTCATTGCTTGATTAAAAGACAATGGTTCCTCTAAACCATCATCTGGTATGATGACCTGATTTTCAGTTAAACCCATGTACCGGTCAGTTATTTATACCGTTTTATTTAGAAATACAAGTTATTTATGCTGTTTTATTTAGATATTGCGGTAAAAAGAAAGGAAAATTGTGTCGATAGTATACAAATTGGCTAAGAAATGCGAAAATTATAAAATGTCGTAAATACACCCACTAACGCCATTGCGATGGTAGAATAGAATGTTTCAGTTTCTGTTTTGCAGGAAAATCAGTCACCGCATGCGTTCATGGATCAAAAACAAAATAAACAACGCATCTACGTCACATTGCGCCCATCAATCAAGAACGAAGAGTTGATCAACGCAATGAGGCGCATACGACAATCGATCAAGAGTTCTGTGATCAACGCAATTTCAACCGCATGTGGTAATAAAAAACAACACCGCATGCGGCGATAGATCGAAGATGTAAACAACAACGCATTTACGGAGGATTCTGATAAGTGTACAACTTTCAGTTGTGCATTTCTGACGGGTTGATTGTGTAACAGAAGGAATTTCTCATTCCGCCATTTCAGGAACTACCATAACTATATAGTGGGGATCAAAAATGCAAAGAGTCAAGCCTCGCCTATAAATAGCTTCGACAAAGTCACTGAAAGATATACATGTATACATAGAGACGTGCATATACTGATTCTGAGAGAGAGACTGGTCTGAAGCGACTATTCAGAGTAGATTCGAAAGATCCATGAGACAAGGCCGAGAGGTGAGTCTCCGAACAGAGAATCCTTCCAATTCCTGTAGCTGAAGCTCTGTACAAAGGTCAATTCTACTGGGAAAGCAAGCCTGAGAGGGAAGCTTTCCTCTCCACCACTTTCATACACCGGCAAACACAATCTTCGTTCGGGATTTGTGTCAAGACGTTGACACTCTTTCTGTATTTGTTTTTAATCTCTATTTCATCATTTGTGTTCATCTTCTATAATCTTTCATTCACAACATGTATCAAACGCTTAGTTTTCGAATTAAATGTTATGATAGTCACCATTGTCATCTCTCTGTCTCTTTCCGTACATCCATAATCTATTTTCTCCACGATGTGTTCTTAATCCCTTGGGTAAATAGAAAGAATTAAGCAAGTGACTTAATTTGTGTTAAGGAAATAATTAAGTTTAGCTAAAGCATGCTCAACGACATCTTCACTTGTGAGAGCAGAAGTGAAGATGTTATTCCACCTATCGAGAGAAGGTTGGAAGAATGCGTTAACTAAAGCGAGAAGTATTTCCAGAGATGGAAACAACCTTGCGTTCATCACGTTTATCCCTGTCTCACCATAGAGATATGGGGACACGGCCGATCACCGAGAGGTGTACGCCAAGGGAAAGCGGAACCTTAGTTTCATCTTTAACGCAATTGAAAACATGCGATGATTTTACTATTTACTCTTTCTCCTTCTGCTTCATTCATAAAGACTTGCCATTGCATACATCGATTTTTTGTACAACTTCACAGTCAGTTCTCGACCTTAGTATCATGTATCATGTATCTTGTATCATATTAGTTTAGGATTTTACTTTATTAACGCAATTTTATTTCATCGCAATTCATATTCCTGTATAAACCACCATTCTTTATTCATTGTTAAAAATCAGTCGCATGTATCACACAAGTAACGCATTAACAAAAAAAATCCCTATGTTCGACCTCGGATCATTCTGAGAAACTTGCGTTGGAATTATACTTAGTTTCAGCGCAAGGAAACTTGTGACACGCACTACTACATCACATACTATGAGCATATCATTAACAATGCATATATTTAGACGTAGTATCGCATGAAAATCCTCTTTATCGCAAAATACTTGAGCGCATATAACACATCATTTGTTTCATTCACCAGCCATGCGTTAGATTAGATAAAGAGATCAAATGTATGTCATCAAGTTTATGGCGCCGTTGCTGGGGATTGGTAACGGTTAGTGTTGAATACTTTTGTGGTATTTTGCAGGACAGATTTCTTTGTACTATCTGTTTAACGCAAAGAACAGGCTGACGGTGTATGAGTACTGGAACCGATCCAAAATTCAAAGTTGACCCAAAGATTGAGCGTACTTTTCGCGTGAGGGCACGCCAGAATAGAGCTAGGTGAAGAAGAGTCAATATGGCAGACAATAATAATGAGGCACCCAAAGGAAATCAAGGGGCAAACCTTCCAGCGTAAGACCCTGTTTTTCTTGCTGCTGACCGTAATATCCCCACGAGGAATTATGTGGCACCCAATCTCTATGACTTCTTGCCTGGAATTTCACAACCAATGGTTGAGGAGAACGCACACTTCGAAATAAAGCCGATCATGCTTCAAATGATACAAAACACGGGGCAATTTGGAGGTCTGCAAGGTGAAGACCTACATGCTCATCTTACCAATTTTTTGGAGATGTGCAGTACTTTCTCCATCCCTAGCATCACCCCAGAAGGTATTAGACTTTACCTCTTCCCATACACCTTGAGGGATGAGGCTAAGAGGTGGGCTCATTCGTTGGAGCCAAATGAAATTACATCATGGGACCAGTTGGTGGAATGGTTCATGAAGAAGTTTTTCCCTCTAGCAGTCAACACAAGAAGACGAAAGAATGTGTTGAATTTCGAGCAAATGGACAATGAGACTCTAAGCACCGCTTGGGTGCGTTTTAGAAGATTGGTGAAAAATTGTTCGCATATCGAGATTCCCGATTGCGTTTTGATGGAAACATTTTATAACGGCCTGAATAGATCAACGTAAGTCGTTGCTGATGCCTCCGCAGCAGGAGGATTTATGGATAAGACCTACACAGAAGCCAAGGTCATCCTTGATCGCATTTTGCGGAACATGGATGACGAGTACGGGGGAAGAGGCTCCGAGAGAAGAAGAAACGACAACGCCATTATACCTGTGGATACAATGACAACTTTGGCTGCACAGATGGCCGCGGTAACCTCTCCTCTACAATTGATGGCACTTAATCAAGGTGCCCTCTCTCAAAGTTCAGCATAACCCAATGCACCAGCACAAGTGGCCGAAATAAGTTGCATCCAATGTGAAGGGGGCCATGCGGTAGAAATGTGCCCATCAAACCCGCAACAAGTGTTTTCTATCCAGAACAACCCGTACAGCAACACTTACAATCCCGATTGGAGGAATCACTTTAACTTCGGTTGGGGAGGAAATCACAACCGAGGGGGGCTGAGTAACCATCAGAGCAACAATTCTGGGAATCGAGGAAATCCTCCACCTTTTCATCAGAATTAGAATCAGGGTCATCAGAGACAACCGCAAAACCACCGTCTTTCTCAAACACCTCTGGAAATTCATCTTCATTGGAGTCCCTACTGAAGCAGTATATTGGGAAAAATGATGCTGTCATGCAGTAACAGACGTCTTCAATCAGGAACTTGGAGATCCAAGTTGGGCAACTTGCAGCGAGCTTCGCAATAGAACACTGGGAACGCTGCCAAGTAATTCAGAAGCCCCGGGATCTCACGGGAAGGAACAATGTCCTTGATGACATTGTGCAGACAAGCTTGACTACCTGAGAAGGTGTGGATTGCGGTAATCATGGGAAAATTGTCTTAAACTTACGCCCATCCGAATAAAACATAAAAGACAAATTCTTTTTGCAAATAGAGTAATCCAATCGTTTAGGCTTCCAAGGAAATGATGATTTAGCAGATGAAAGGACGTACTTCTCTGCTAATTCATAAATGTGAGGAGCGCGGCGGTAGGCTTTTTGAGTACCTCAAGGCCTACCACCGCAGAATTTGCGTTAGGCCTATCAAGGCTCAACCTATAAATTCTGTCCTCCTCCATCTTAGGTTGTCTACTTGAATCTTTTGCAAACAAAAACCCTAACTGTTGCTTTGCATACCCAGACTTCAAACTTTCTTCCTAAAACCCTAAGAACTCTTTCCCAACTCTTTCACACAGTACAACGATGGCCAATCAAACTTCCCACTCATCCTCTTTACCCTCATCACCTTCACCAGCCCAAATCACTGCAAGAGAGGCGGCATTCCTCGCAGCGAGTTGCCGTCTTTCCGCCCAGCCAAAACCCATCCCACGAATCGTCGAAAAACCTCGGCGAAAGCCCTTAGTAGCCAGACCATTCCAAACATGAGAGGGCAGAGCACGGAGAGTGCCCCACTCCCAACACTGTCTTCTGAAAGCAAGAAGAAGCGAAGGGACGACAGATAAATGTTTGGGAGCATACTGAGTAACATGGAGAAGGAAAAAGGGCTGCCCAAAGCGGGGCTTGTTAACCAGCCATTACCTTTGGAGGAGAAGATGGAAAAAGCTTCGAGAAGGAGCGCTCTGGCAGTCTTAGATCCTAAGGAAACTGTTCACACCGAATCCTATGAGGGACCCACTAGAGTTTCTTTGGAGGAAATGGTGGTGGAGAAGCAGCCTGAAATGGCTGAGGAGAAAAAGAAAAAGAAGAAGAACAAGGAGAAGAGGGCAGAAGGTGATGAAGAAGCCCAACCAAGGAAGGAGAAGAAAGAAAGAAAATCGAGTGAGAAGAGGGTACGCAGGCGGCAGGAGAAGCGCTTGAAGAAGAAGGAAGAAAAGATAAAGAGGGCTGACAGCCTAGAAGTCGACGGAGAATCCACCACCGCAAGGGTGGATGAGGGGGTGTCAACATAATAAAGAGAATAAACACAACCTGAAGAGAAAACAACGCAAATAATAACGGTTGCGACTGACGATGGAGAAGATTTAGACATCACCCCCCTTATGCGGCGTCGCAAGGAGAATGCGCCGCAAGGGTCAACAATCGACCCACCAATTATGCAAAGTGCAGTAGAAGAAAAGAAGAGGAGAAGAAGAAAGGAAGAAGAAAAACAAGAGAAGATGTTGCGGGCACAATAAATCATCGTAGAAGGCAATTTAAAAAGAAAGTTACACGATGGAGAAGTATGCCACAACAACGCAATCTCGGTAGAAGAAGAGAGAATAAGGCTTGAGGAAGAAAAGTGCATATTGCTGGCCTTAGAGCAATTCGAAAGAGAAATGAGAGAAGAAGAAGAGGAAGAAAAGAAGAAGAAGGAAGAGAAGGAGAAGAGGCACAGAGAAAATGTTCAGCGCATTCGAGAAAAGAAAAGCAATGAAATTGCGGAGTGGGAGAAGAAAGAACAACGCAAGGAATGGGAAAAGAGACAAAAACAAAGATCCCGCTTTGTGTTGACAAAAGAAAAGGGCAAAGCAATAGTGGAAAGCAGTTAGACTGCGGTGGCCAAAGGACGCCCATCCAAGAAGAAAGAGAATGACGACATGATGATGGAAATGGGGTTCTTTCCTGCGCCAATGCCACTACCAAACTTAATCACAAGTGTTGTACTAGAGCATGGATGGGAAACATTCTGCCAGTGCCCATCCATTGTAATCCCAACGGTAGTGCAAGCTTTCTATAATGGACGACTTCATGGCACCAAAGATGCGGTGAGCATGAAAGGGGAGGTAGTGTCTTTTAGTGCAAAGGATATCAATGAGTTATATCAGATGAAGGACATCCCAAAGGCATCGGGTAATAAAATCATTGATGATCCCATAGAAGAACAGATGGAAGATGCGTTGAAGATATTAACGCAATCAGGCACTCAGTGGTCGGTCTCCTTAAAAGGCATCAGAACCCTTGAGTCCAATAAACTGCTTCCAAAAGTGCGACTTTAGGTGTATTTGGTGAAACAATGACTCATCTCGACTTCTTATGAAAAAACAATTTCGAGGGATAGAGTCATGGCCACATACTGCATAGCCCGCGACATTCCAATAGATGTGGGCCAATTTATCGCAAGGCAGATTCAAGGTTTTGTGGGGCGAATAAGAGGCCAGTATTTCTTCGCTTGGACAGTTCCAAGCTTATGCCTATCATTGGGTGTAGGTATTGAGGAAGAACCAATGCCAGAAGTCCATGGCCTCATCAACATTAAGATTTTGAGAATGCTTCTCAAAGATTCCCCTCATTGCCCCAAGCTTCCACTGAAAAGACCCATTATCGATTTAAATGCATCGCAGCAACTAAAGCCCAAGAAACAGCGCAAGGTTGACAAAGGCAAGGAAAAAGTCCAAGAGCCATCACCATAAGATCAAGAACCCTTGGACCCTTTACCTTTGGTGATTCGCCCTCCAAGCCCTCCTACAGAAGCTCTTTCCCTACTCTCTGAACATTTTACCAACATTTTCCTTACTCCTGATTCACCCAACGCATATCCAGTAGCTCCCTCCTCCCCTTCATCTTCAACGAAATTCCCCCCCCCCCACCGCCGCATGTTGATGACCCACGCGATTTGGGTGAAGGCACTTTTGCTCAACCCCAAAACGTTGATGGCGAAACATCGCAGGCGCAGCCCACCATTGCCACCCTAGCTGTTGACCTTGCTGATATGCGTTCTCTCTTCTCTCATCAACATGACCTTTTCTACTAGCGAATAATGGAGTTACACGAGTGACAAGCAGAGTTACAACGCAGTGTTGCGATGACAAGGCAGGTGCTAATCAACATTCAACGCAATATCTATACGATCCACCTGAACCAATAACAAGTAGCAGAGCAACCATGAGTACCTCAACTTTTTGACATCCTATCTACACGGTTCTATGGTGCCTCCGCATTTACAGCAACATCTGCACTTTGAAGAAACTTCTCGTGTTCCTCCACAAAATCCTCCTCCTGAGCCTTCTAAACCTCCTTCTCAATAATTCTACAAATTTTTTTGTTGCTGTCATTCTTTCATCTTATTCATTTCATTATTTCTATGTATAAAAGCTATTTCTTGATTCTTTGTACATGCTCAAAATTTGTAATTCTTTGTATACTTGGTTAATTTTTAATACAACTGAGTAACAATTCTTTTTGTATGCGTTAGCCTCTTATTTATCATATTTTTGTCAATTATTGCGATGTTCTTTATCTTTTATTTTGCGTTATTAATTGAGCTGCCATGATGAGTAATATACATACCCTTAGTAACAATTACCACACTTTGTACTTTCTGACTAACACTTAGATAATTCGTAGTAATAGTACTGCTTTACCTTTTATCCTTCAAGACTCTGCTCAAACCTTCTTTTCAAAATTTTGACTAAGTGTTTCTCTATTCTGTCCAAAACAATGCAATGAGGACCTTGCGCATCTCTAAATTTGGGGGTGAGAAAGGTTTGAGTAAATGCGATCAAGCGGATACGGTTATCCTTAGAAAAATGCGTCCATTGTCAAAAAAAAAAAAAAATTATTTTCATACAAACTCCAATTTCAGCGCAGGGGAAATCCAAAAACAATCCCAACCTGATAAGAGTTAAGTCATGAAAGGAACCTGTTCATAGTTTGAATGTTCGCATGACACCCGTTGGAGCAAGCCAAAACGAAGGTGGGTTTCCAAGAATTACGCAATATGAAAAGAGAAAAATGAGAAAAAAAAATAAGAAGATAAGAGACAACTCTTCTGACCAGCAAAAAGTTAAACTTAGCTGAAAATCAAAAGTTGAAGTTAAGATTAGCACACAACCATAGTTGGATGTTCGCATGACACCCCTGGGAACAAGCCAAAACGAAGGGTGTAACCATGATCAACAGTCTCTAATCAAATGACGCAAACTAGACCACCGCATACAGTCGTACCTAGTTGTTTTGCAAGAAGAGGTAAACATTCTTTTCAAAACAAGAAGGAAATTTTTGAGTAAAAATTTGTTGTATAAAAGAATAAAGTAGGGCATGTTTATGAATTATCAAGGATAGAAGGAAATTGCGTTGTCAAGTAATGTTGCCTAGGTGGAGCATTCGGAACAACCAATCGATGCAAAGTTAGGATAAGAATTGAACAATATTGTCTTAGTGAAGATATCCTTGAGGACAAGCATATATCTAAATTTGGGGGTGTGATAACTTGTAGAAATACAAGTTATTTATACTGTTTTATTTAAATATTGCAACAAAAAGAAAGGAAAGTTGCGTCGATAGTATACAAATTGGCTAAGAAATGAAAAAATTATAAAATGTCACAAATACACCCACTAACGCCATTGCAATGGTAGAATAGAATGTTTCAGTTTCTGTTTTGCAGGAAAATCAGTCACCGCATGCGTTCATGGCTTAAAAACAAAATAAACAATGCATCTACGTTGCATTGTGCCCATCAATAAAAAACGAAGAGATGATCAACGCAATGACGGTGCAGACAATCGATCAAGAGTTCTAGCGATCAACGCAATTTCAACCACATGCGGTAATAAAAAACAACACTGCATTCGACGATAGATCGAAGATGTAAAAAGCAACGCATTTACGGAGGATTCTGAAAAGTGTACAGCTTTCAGTTGTACATTTCTGAAGGGTTGATTGCGTAATAGAAGGAATTTCTCATTCCGCCATTTCAGGAAAATACCATAACTATATAGTGGGGACAAAAAATGTAAAGAGTCAAGCCTCGCCTATAAATAGCTTCTGCAAAGTCATTGAAAGATATACACGTATACGTAGAGATGTGCATATACTGATTCTAAGAGAGAGACTGGTCTGAAGCGACTATCCAGAGTAGATCCGGGAGAACCACGAGGCAAGGCCGAGAGGTGAGTCTCCGAATAGAGAATCCTTCTAATTCCCGTAGCTGAAGCTCTGTACAAAGGTCAATTCTACCGGGAAAGAAAGCCTGAGAGGGAAGCTTTCCTCTCCACCACTTCCACACGCCGGCAAGCACAATCTTCATTCGAGATCTGTGTCAAGACGTTGACACTCTTTCTGTATTTGTTACTAATCTCTATTTCATCATCTGTGTTTATCTTCTATAATCTTTCATTCACAATATGTATCAAACGCTTAGTTTTCGAATTAAATGTTATGATAGTCACCATTGTCATCTCTCTGTCTCTTTCCGTACATCCATAATCTATTTTCTCCACGATGTGTTCTTAATTCCTTGGGTAAATAGCAAGAATTAAGCAAGTGAGTTAATTTGTGTTAAGGAAATAATTAAGTTTAGCTAAAGCATGCTCGACGACATCTTCACCTGTGAGAGCAGAAGTGAAGATGTTATTCCACCTATCGAGAGAAGGTTGGAAGAATGCGTTAACTAAAGCGAGAAGTATTTCCAGAGATGGAAACAACCTTGAGTTCATCACGTTCATCACTGTCTCACCATAGAGATATGGGGACACGGCCGATCACCGAGAGGTGTACGCCAAGGGAAAGCGAAACCTTAGTTGCATCTTTAATGTAATTGACAACATGCGATGCTTTTATTATTTACTCTTTCTTCTTCTGCTTCATTCATAAAGACTTGCCATCGCATACATCGATTCTTTGTACAACTTCATAGTCAGTTCTCGACCTCAGTATCATGTATCATGTATCTTGTATCTTGTATCATATTAGTTTAGGATTTTACTTTATTAACGCAATTTTATTTCATTGCAATTCATATTCCTATATAAACCACCATTCTTTATTCATTGTTAAAAAATGGTCGCATGTATCACACAAGTAACGTATTAACGAAAACAATCCCTGTGTTCGACCTCGGATCATTCTGAGAAACTTGCGTTGGAATTATACTTGATTTCCGCGCAAGGAAACTTGTGACACGCACTATTACATTACATACTACGAGCATATCATTAACAATACATATATTTAGACATAGTATCGCATAAAAATCCTCTTTATCGAAAAATACTTGAGTGCATATAGCACATCATTTATTTCATTCACCAACCATGCGTTAGAGTAGATAAATAGATCAAATGTATGTCATCAAGTTTATGGCGCCATTGCCGGGGATTGGTAACAGTTAGTGTTGAATACTTTTGTGGTATTTTGTAGGACAGATCTCTTTGTACTGTCTGTTTAACGCGAAGAACAGGCTGACGGTGTATAAGTACTGAAACTGATCCAAAATTCGAAGCTGACCCAGAGATCGACCGTACTTTTCACGCGAGGGCACGCCAGAATAGAGCTAGGTGAAGAAGAGTCAATATGGTAGACAATAATAATGAGGCACTCGAAGGAAATCAGGGGGCAAACCGGCCAGCGCAAGACCTTGGTTTTCTTGCTGCTGATCGCAATAACCCCATGAGGAATTATGCGGCACCCAATATCTACGACTTCTTGCCTGGAATTTCATGACCAATGGTTTAGGAGAACGCACGCTTCAAAATAAAGCCGGTCATACTCCAAATGATACAAAACACGGGGCAATTTGGAGGTCTACAAGGTGAAGACCCGCATGCTCATCTTACCAGTTTTGTGTGTAGTACTTTCTCCATACCTGGCATCACCCCATAAGGTATTAGACTTTACCTCTTCCCATACACCTTGAGGGATGAGGCTAAGAGGTGGGCTCATTCATTGGAGCCAAACGAAATTACATCATGGGACCAGTTGGTGGAAAGGTTCATGAAGAAGTTCTTCCCTTCAGTAGTCAACGCAAGAAGACGAAAGGATGTGTTGAATTTCGAGAAAATGGACAATGAGACTCTAAGCACCGCTTGGGTGCGTTTTAGAAGATTGGTGAAGACTGTTAATAAGGTGTTTCAGAAATGCTTTTCGAGGGAACTATGTTCAAAATATACACCGCAGTCCCAACTGCGTGTCTGATGACAGGTAGAAATGCATGTCATCTTAGGTCTTTTACTTAGAATTATGAGGACTGTTAAGCAGAATATGCGGCAATTATGATAGGAATTCATGAGAAATTGAGCTTGCGGTGTTCAGCATTAAAAATCTTAACTAACCCATTATTATGCGTTATTATGCGTTCAATTGTCTATTTTTGTAGCTAATGCAGGAAGTGGATGCAAACGCGGAATTCGGATTACCGCATAAACGACCGCATGCGAAGAAAGTCTCCATCGCAAAGGCAAATGTATTCAATCAACGCATGGATGTTGCGGTAATCAACCGTATGCATCCATCGCATGGGAGTTGCACGCGTCAAGTGATTACGGTCATTGTGTAGAGTTGTGGTATTAAGTGAATGCGATCACCGAATGATTGCGGCTACACAATAACGCATGATAAAGGGATCAACACAAGGTTGGTGGAATGAATGCATCAATGCATCTACCTTGGGAAAAACAAAAGATGATGTTGACATTTCACCTACCACGCCGTTGGCAGCAGATGTTCAGAAAGAACTAAACGCACCAAATGTCAGAAATAGAGTAGTCCATTAATGCTGTCGGCAATCCAGGCTCTATATAAAGAAGCCGATGAGTAGAATTTCAACTTATCCAAGGTTTTCGCCTGAGGTTCGCCTAGGGCGGATCCTTGTGATCCAAACAAATGCGCGAGAAGACGCTTGAGAGTTCTTCACCTTCTTCACCGCCCATTCATGGTACCACCGACAGCCTTGACGTACATCCGCTGGAAGCAAGTCTTTGCTTTCAGTCGGTCATTTCATTTTCCCTTCTTTTTCTTATATTGTATTGTACTACATTTTGGGATTAAGGAATTAATACATTTTGTGTTCAATACATTTCTATGTTTCCTTCGATTCCATCTACGTCTTCTTTACTTAGCATCTTTAACTTTCATTGTATCACTTAGTGAGATTGCTGGAGTATTGCATACTTAGTCATGTGGATTAGGGATATGGAGCATGTAGCAAACCACCGAGAGGTATGCGTTGCGTGAGTGTGTGAGTAAACCTTATTTTCTTAGTGTGAAGCTGTAGCAACGCTTGTCTATAGACCAATGCAATGCTTGTCTATGAGTAAAGTCAACAATAACCAACTACCCGGGAGGGTAAGTGGTTAGTCACATTAAGCAATGTATGCATTGTTCACTAGAGATAGGAATAATCTTATATCAACAAAGTTCATGTGGTTACCTTGTCCCATGAGCGCATCATTCATCATTTAGATATACTTGAGAGAGTAGTCTAAAATCCAAATCTAAGACTCGAGAGAGTGGATTGGAACGCATAGGCAAGAATGGGGAATTTAGAGATAAGCTCTGTTTACTTTCACACAGTGTATGCACCTTACGGATAGGATATTGCATGCGTCCAGGAAGTAGGATATGGTGGTTGTATACGGTCATCTCGACACTTATGCATACCCACCGCATATGCCCTATAGTTAGGCTCAAGTGTGTGTAGCATGATTGCATGGCTTGCCTTGAATAAGGTTGCCCTTGTGGTCACTCTTAAGGGTTGCAATGAATTCATCTCCACATTTTATCTATTTTCCCATTCATTTGTTTCATGTCATGAGTTGTCGTGTTTCTACCTCTCATTCTCATTCTCATTGCATTGTCTGTTAGCTAGGAGTAGGAGTAGTGTTAGCTTAGAAACCTTCCCATCCATTCTTTTATTCAACCGCCACATGCACATTGTCGCATTCACCCAGCTACAAGTCCCTGAGTTCGACCTCGGATCACCCGAGAAACTTGCGTTTGCATTATATGTAAGGATACAAAATGTGTGTTATGCTGTATTTGTTTTGTATTGCATATGCACACTACCGATAATGAAAATGATTCAAGTTCATGTTGCCATAAACTTGATGACTCAAATTTAATCTTTTATCTTTATCTAACTCTAACGCATGGCTTGTGAATGAAATGAATGATGTGCTAAATGCACTCAAGTGTTTTGCAATAAAGATAATTTTATGCGATACTACGTCTAAGTGTATATGTTGATAGTGATATGCCCGTAGTATGCGATGAAGTAGTGTGTGTCACAAGTTTCCTTGCGCTGAAACCAAGTATAATTCCAACGCAAGTTTCTCAGAATGATCCAAGGTCGAACACGAGGATTGTTTTCATTAAATGCAATAATTATGTGATACATGCGATCGGTTTTAATAATGAATAAAGAATGTTGGTTTGTACAGAAATATAAATTGTGATGAAAGTAAAAATGCATTAATAAAGTGAAGGAAAAATGCATGGATAAAGTAAATTCCTAAGCTACTATGATACATGATACAAGATACATGATACATGATACTGAGGTCGAGAACTGACTGTGAAGTTGTACAAAAAATCGATGTATGCGATGGCAAGTCTTATGAATGAGAAGGAGAAATAGTAAAGAGTAAAAAAATCGCAAGTTTGCTAATCGCATTAAGGACGCAACTAAGGTTCCGCTTTCCCTTGGCGTACACCTCTCAGTGATCGGCCGCGTTCCCATATCTCTATGGTGAAACATGGATGAACATGATGAGCGCAAGGTTGTTTCCATCTCTAGAAATACTTCTCGCTTTAGTTAACACATTATTCTAACCTTCTCTCGATAGGCGGAATAACATCTTCACTTCTGCTCTCACGGGTGAAGATGCCATCGAGCATGTTTTAGCTAAACTTAATTGACTCCTTAACTTAGATTAACTCACTCACTTAATTCTCGCTTTTTACCCCAAGGATTAAGAATACATCATGGAGAAAATGGATGATAAAAGTATGGAAAGAGACAGAGAGATGATAATGGTGCGATGATAACATTTTATTCTAAAATTAAGCGTTTGATACATGTTGTGAATGAGGGATTAAAGGAGATGAATACAGAAGATGAATTAGAAGATAGAAACAAATACGGAAAGAGTGTCAACGTCTTGACACAGATCCCGATCGGAGATTTTCTCTTGCTGGCGTATGGATGTGGTGGAGAGGAAAGCTTCCCTCTCAGGCTTTCTTTCTCGGTAGAATTGACCCTTGCACAGAGCTTCAAATTCGGGAACTTAAAGAATTCTCTGCTCGGAGTTCACCCAGATCTACTCTGTAAAGTCGCTTCAGACCAGCCTCTCTCCCAGTCTCAGTATATCAATCTCTATGTATACATGTATATCTTTCAGCAAATTTGAAGAATAGGCGAGACTTTGGCTCTTTGAATTTGTGGACCCCACTGTATAGTTATGGTAGTTCCTGAAACGGCGGAATGGAAAATTCCTTTCTATTATCGCAATCAATCCGTCAGAAATGCACAGCTAAAAGTTATACCCTTGTCAGAATCTTCAGCAAATACGTTGCTCTTCTCATCTTTGATCTATCACTGCATGCGGTGTTGTTTTTTATTACCGCATGCGGTTGAAATTGCGTTGATCATCTCTTCGTTCTTGATTGATGGGCGCAATGCGACATAGATGCATTGCTCATTTCATCTTTGAGCCATTAACGCAATGCGGTGACCTATTTCCTACAAAACAGAGACTGAAACATTCTATTCGCCATCACAATGGTGTTAATGGGTGTGTTTACGACATTTCATAATTTTTGTATTTCTTAGCCAATTTGTATACTATCGACGTAACTTGCCTCTCATTTTGCCGCAATATCTAAATAAAACAGTATAAATAACTTGTATTTCTACAAGTTATCATTATACTTGGCGTGAGCGTAAGAAAACTTGGATGCATGGTCATCACATACATTTGTTAACGCATAGTCATTCCAATGCATGACCATCGATGCATGACAATCAATGCATATTTCAAGAACATTCATCACATATTGCGTTCAAGGGATTTTAGTTGTCGAGTAATTGACATCTAATTTCCCATAATCAGGGGGCAAGCCAAAATAAAGGTAGGAATCGTGATCAACACATAAATAAAGTGATCACAACTCCGCTGCCAAATGGGCATGAGTTTAGACTGAGAAAGAGCGCCTTGCTCGTAGTTGGATGCTCGCATGACACCCGTAAGGGCAAGCCAAAACAAAGGCTAGGCACTTAGATCAGCGCAAGGTCATAAAAAGAATATCTAAACTACGCAAGGATAAAAATTATTTGGAAACACCCCAGTTGAAAAAAGTTTTGAAATAAATTATGCGATGTCCTGGAAACAAGTAAAATATTTTTGAAGGTTAAACTTGTGGTCCCTAAATTTTAGAAATATTTTAAGAAGAGACCAAGATAGAAATTAAGAAGATTTCAGTTCATAAGATTTGAATAAGGCACCTCGAGAAATCTAGGTAAGGAAAAGGCGGCTGACTCCCTAAAGAAAATCTTTAGTTTATGCTTGAGGACAAGCATTGTTTTAAATTTGGGGGTGTGATAACGGGCAGAAATGCACGTTATTACAACGCTAAGATATAAAACAAGCGACGGTAAAAACATGCAAAATCGTGTCTAAAAGCATTAAGTTAAGAATATTACGATCGCATGCGCCCATTGCATTAAAACAACTAATTTACTTATTTTGTGCAGGAAAATGCGTTAGCGCAAAGCAATTTGCGATCTAAGGAATTTGACGGCCGAGCGCATTAGAAGATTGCGACCGTAAAGCTATGCGATCATATGCACTCACGAAGAGTTGCTCAAGAAGGTGGCCGCATGAAGACTACGCATCAAGGTGAAAGCATAATAAATCATGATGGAACGAAAAGCTAACGACGGTCGAATCTGAATTTAGTTGACAAGCCGTTAATGACACACTATAGCAAGTACACTCAACTTTTCGGTGACCATTAATCGGTGCATCAGATAGAAGAATTAATGACCACCCATCATTGCAATCATTTGAGAGAAAAGTTCTTCATCTTGAAGCTCTATAAATATCGAGGGCCACCTTCGTCAAAAGGGGTTCCAGTTCAGAATTTTGGGGTTCTGGGTTTTTGGGAGTTCGATATATATATACTCAGTCCGCCATATACATAAAAGAGAGATCATAGAAAGCCGTAGTCCGTAATTCTTATACTTAGAAGGCAGAGGCGAGCGAAGGGAGAAGACGCTGAAGGATCATTCCTGGTTAGCTCGAGAGACTGTCGGGAAGCACTGCAACGGAGAGAGGGCCGACTCTTACGAAAGCAAGAACATTCTTTTGGGCAGAATAGAGTAAAACACAGTGTAAAAGCCTCGAGAAGCAAGACATTGCTACCGAGCTACTTATCCCTTTCTTCCATTGTTGTTCTATATTCTGATTTTATTTATAAAATGGAATTTACATCTCTACATCTGTTCAATATCTTCACATTGCACATGAGTAACTAAACTTCCGAATGGGTTGTGAAGTACTTAGCTAGCATGACCTAAGATCTTCATTTTATGCGATCATCTTGTCTTATGTATGCGTCCATCACCCTTTAGAGATACTTGAGAGAGTAGTCTAAAGAAAGAACCTAGACTTGAGAGAGTCAGGTTAGAATCTAGGCTTGAGAAAGTCAGATTAGAATCGCATAAAGAAGAGGTAGAGACTTAGAGATAAGTTTTGTTTGCTATCATGCATCGCATGCACCTAGAAATAGGATATGATAATATGTGGTTGCCTTGTGTATGCGTGTATCATTCAACCACCACATAGACAAGAATAGAGGCTTAGACATAAGTCCTATAGACATTATCAAATACATCGCATGCGTCCTAAAATTAGGAATTATGGCATTTGCATTGAGAGATGACATGCTGTTGTGTGTTGATAACAGGCAGAATGCATGTTATTACAATGCTAAGTTATTAAACAATGAAAAGTTTGCGTTGATAAAATATGTAAGATTGTGTCCAAAAAGCATTAAGTTCATAACATTGCGGTCGCATACATCCATCGCATGAAAACAGTTAACTTGTGTATTTTTGTGCAGAATATGCGTTGACGCAAGGCAGAAAATGCGATCACAAGAAATCAACAGTCAAACGCAGCATTATCACAAGGATTTGCACTCACAAGTATCTGCTCAAGAAGGATTGGCGCATAGAACCGACGCAACTTGGTGGGCGCATCTGGGTGAAAAGCATAATTAATCACGATGGGACAGAAAGCTGATGACGGTCGAGTCCGAATTAAGGTGACAAGCTGCTAACGAACTACTGTAGCAAGTACACTCAACTTTTCGGTGACAAATATTAAGCGCATCAGACAGAGAATTAATGCCATCCCATCAGTGCAAGCATAAGAGAGAAGCAGTCTTTCACCTCGAAGCTCTATAAATACCGAAGGCAACCTTCAGTGAAGGAGTTCGGAAGATTAGAGAATTTTTCCTCAGAAAGAAACAGCCTTGTTCAAAGTTTTCCTTTTTATTTAGAAGGCGGAGCGAGAGAAGAGAAGTGACGCCAGAAGGTCGCTCTGGTCAGCTCGAGAGATCAACTAGAGGCGTGAAAAGTAGAGAGAGGGCCGACTCTCGCGAGAACGAGACTATCTTTTGAGCAGAGTAGAAAAGATAGTGTAAAAGCCTTGGGAAACAAGAGATTACTACCAGGCTCTTTATTCTCATCTTGCATTGTTATTTTGTATTTCAACTCTATATCTATAAAAAGGAACTTGTTATTCTACATCTGTTCACTCTCATAAAAGCACGCATGAGTAGCTAACTTTATCGAATGGGTTGAGAAGAACTAAGCTAACATGACTTAAGATCTTCATCGCATGTGATTATCTTGTCTTATGCTGCACCCAACACCCCTTTAGAGCTACTCGAGAGAGAGTCTAAAAAAAGAACTTAAGACTTAAGAGAGTTAGGTTAGAATCTAGACTCGAGAGAGCAAGATTAGTTCTGCATAAGCAAGAGATAGGGATTTAGAGATAAGCTCTGTTTGCTAACATGCATCGTATGCTCCCTAGAGATAGGTTATATATTATGTGGTCATCTTATTTGTGTGTGTGTCATGTTATCATCGCATAAATAAGAATAGAAGCTTATGTGTAGGTCCTATAGACTCATCGCATATATCGCATGCGTTCTAGTACTAGAAGCCGTAACATTTGCGTTGAGAGATGATTTGCTATTGAATGTGTGTTGCACGATCGCATAACATGAACGCATCCTAAGAAGTGTTAGTTGAACCCCTTCTCAACCCATTCCCCGCATATTCATCACATCTTTCGTATTATCAACTATTTTCGTAACTCCGCCACATACATTTATTTTACACCGCAAACAACAACCCAAAAAAATTATTTGAATTATTTGGTTACCGTAAAGTCTTCTTGAAAATTATCACCGCATACCTTTTTCCTTAGTCCCTGAGTTCGACCCTGGACTTGCTAGGAAACTCAGTAGGGTTTACACTTAGATTCTGCTAAGAAAACTTGTTGCTCAACGCATTTCCATCATCGCATTTCATTTCATAATTTCAACTCATAAAATAACGCATCATGTGTGTAGCATGATCGCATAACTTGAACGCAATCTTAGCAAGTGTTAGCTAAACCCTTCTCAAGTCGTTCCCTGCATACTCATTATAACTTTCGCTGTCATTAGCTCTTTACTCAACCCTGCTGCATAGGATTCATACTTTAAACAAACATACCAACCAACTTATTGTTTTTGTCACCGCAAAGGAATCAAAACTTACCGTTGTATATTGTCTCAATAGTCCCTGTGTTCGACCCTAGACTTACCAGGAAACCTAGTATGGTTTATACTTGGATTTTACTAGGAAAACTTGTATGTGCAATGCATAATCCACCATCGCAATTTCATACCATTATTTCATCACATTAACAACACACCAACCACTTGAGCAGGATTGTACAAGAAGAGGACCCCGTACCTATACGAGAGGATTTTTCAGATGAGTTCTTATTCCAGATTAGCATACCCACTCCTTGACATGCTGACATGGTGAATCTTCTGGTTATTACTAAGTGATGGAATACACAAGCATGCAACGGAAGCAAATAGAATCAATAAGCACTCTAATTACATTTAATTTGATTTATAAAGCATGCATTTTCAGAAAAACACAAGAGAGTTTCAAAATGGACTTACCTTTGATGAATTCTACCAATTCCAAGCTGCTTTTCATGTTAATTCAACTCAAAATCGACAGTGAACCACCAAAAGATCTTCTCTACTATTCTCAACTTTGAATTTAAGTGGTGGAACTTGAATTTGAGTGAATTTGGTGAAGAATTTTCGGGGTTTGAAAGGGAGAAGAAGATGTAGCAGAAAACTCATTTTTCCAGCTGAATTTCACTGTTCTTCTCCATCATTCAGTGTTTTTAATCATTGAATACATGCAAGCAACATTAGTAACTTCATTACCAGCAACTGCTTCAATAATTGAAGTGGGATTGTGTGATTTTACATCAGGAACACACCTCATGCTTGAGAAAAGTGGGAAAAAGCCACTTTCTCCAATTTCCAGTTTTTCCACATTTTCATTTCAAAAATCAATTAATTAAAAATTGATTTAATAAATTCATAATTAATCAAATAAAAAATATTAAAATCCAATTTCTTAAATTGAATTTAAAATTGGAATTTAATTTGATTTTTAATTAATTAAACATATTTAATTAATTAATTAATTTAATATCAAATATCAAATTAATCACACACCTAATTTTAAACATGAATCCTATTCATGTAATTAATATTTAAATCAATATTTAAACATTATAAACTCTCCAAATTCATTTAATTTCAATAGATTAAATGTTAATTATATCGAATATAATTAAACAAACCCTAATTTGATTTTGAACTTATTCAAATTCAAACCCTAATTAAATTTGAACCATTCAAATTGATATCATTCCAAATTTACTCAATTTAATAGTTCAAGGTGTTCAGATTTTACGAGCTAGTAGAGGGACCTTATGGGCCTACAGATCATGAGCTCCAACAATTAAGATTAATTGGCTAAAACTCTTTAGACTGAATTAATTAGTATTCATTAACTATTGAGTCACACCACTATAGCTCGATAGTTACACTCTCCTCACTGTAGATATATTTGTGTCCACATAATTTAACCATAACTAGTAAGTCGACCCTTCACAAGTTATTCGTAATAACGACTGGGTCAATATGTTGTTTTACCCCGATATTACGTCTTGTTCCTTAAGTTCCTACTGATCCTCTAATAAACAATTGGTTTATGATCCAATCACTAAATCGGACCCCTCTCGGGCGAGTGAGAGGGTGGGGCCCCTTATTCAAGACTTAGATTCAATTACTTAAGAGAACAACCTTTCTCCTATCCCTAAATCGGGTAGGCGTGAATTCCATCTTGCACTCTATGTCCCTAGCTATCTACTCGGTCTTACCTTTGAAATGGGAGGCTTATTGAGCCGGTGTTATTGATCCAACCCTCACTCATGCAAATCTAAGGATAATCTCGAATAAATAGGAGTTCATAGTTAGCTCAAGATTAAGATCGAGTTACCTAGGTCGTCTAAGTGAAATAGTCAGTCTTAAACAGTAAACAATGTTATAAAGTAAGAGTGACTTACTTATGTAAACTTATTGCTTAGGATGCCCCCAATCCTCATGTCAATACATTAATGAATCTGGATCAATTCGTCTGTAGTATCTTTACAACAACTTGTAACAGCTACAGAGTAGGTCGCATCCAATAATGTTACCAGAATAAGGTATCCAACTTTAATCATATACTATAGACCGTTTTGACTATTTACTTGAACTTGATCCATCTTTATGTTTCTACGTAAAGTTTAAGTATTCATATAATAGCCATGGATCTTAGTTTATTGGATTTAGACTTTATGAATGCAAATAATAGATTTAATAACAACTTTATTGAAGAAATGTTGAATAATATTTTTATTAATAATAGAATGTGTTTAAGTTTACAAACTGCGAGTTTTAGGACACACAACCCAACAATACTCCCACTTGGACTAAAACTCCAGTTGATCAATATATACATGTTGAGTTATAATAAGAGAATAAATACAATAAACTAGGGCATTAGATACCCATAAAATCTCCCACTTGCCCTAGTTACAAATATCTCGTAGACCTAGTCCTACTAGGTGATCCTCGAACACTTTAGCTGAGAGGGCCTTCGTAAATGGATTAGTTAAGTTGTTTTGCGAGGCTATCTATGTGACGGTCATGTCTCCACTGTGTACAATCTCCTTGATGAAATGGTACTTTTGCTCGATGTGCTTTCCTCATTTACGGCTTCGAGGTTCCTTCGAATTTGTAACTGCTCCACTATTGTCACAATAGAGGGTGATAGACAAGTGCATATTAGGAACTACTTCTAGGTCAGTCAAGAACTTTCTTAGCCATATTGCTTCTTTTGCTACTTCACTTGTAGCTACATACTCAGCTTCCATTGTAGAGTCAGCAATACAACTTTCCTTGATACTTCTGCACATAACTGCTCCTCCATACAAAGTGAATATTGACCCTAAAGTTGATTTCCTTGAATTTATACCATCTGAAAGTCAGAATCAGTGTATCCAGTAAGGATCAAATCCTCAGCACCATACATGAGCATATAATTTCTCGTTCTCCGAAGATAGTTGAGAATGTTCTTAATGGCAATCCAATGATCACATCCAGGATTGGACTGAAACCTGCTTACTATTCTAACTGCATAGCATATATCGAGACGTGTACACAACATGGCATACATTAAACTCCCTACTGTTGATGCATATGGAATTCGTTTCATATCCTCAACCTTTTGAGGTGCCTTAGGACTTTTTTCCTTAGACAGATGAATTCCATGTTTGAAAGGAAACTTTCCTTTCTTGGAATTTTGCATTTTATATCTAAACAAAATTTTGTCTATATAAGATGTTTGAGATAGTGCTAAAGGTTTGTTGTTGCAATTCCGAACTATTTGGATCCCAAGAACATACTGTGCTTCTCTCAAATCTTTCATTTGGAATTGTGTAGCCAATCATCTCTTAATGTCAGCTAAAAATTCTATTTCATTTCCAATAAGTAGAATATCATCAACATACAACACCAGAAAAGCGACAATTTTGTTAATGATTTTCTTGTAAACACAAGGTTCAACATTTTGTTCAAACCCATAAGATTTGATCACAATGTCAAATCTCATATTCCAAGATCTAGATTCTTGTTTCAACCCATAAATGGATCGATTAAGTTTGTAAACCTTTTGCTCTTGACCCTGTTCAATAAACCTTTCTGGTTGAGACATATAGATACTCTCATCAAGATAGCCATTCAGAAAGGATGTCTTGACATCCATTTGTCATATTTCATAAGAAAAAACTGCAGCTATAGACAAGAGTATTCTAATTGATTTTATCATGGCAACCGGAGAGAAGGTTTCTTCATAGTCTACCCCCTCTCTTTGGGTAAACCCTTTTGCCACAAGTCTTGCTTTGTAGGTCTGTACCTTACCAGCTTGGCCTCGTTTTCTCTTGTAGATCCACTTGCAACCTATGGGTTTTACCCCTTCAGGTTGATCCACAAGATCCCAAAAAGAATTGAAGTACATAGACTTTATTTCAAGGTCCATGACTTTAATCCATTGGTCTTTATCCACATCATTTATTACTTGTTTGAGAGTCAATGGATCCTCTAAGCCATCATCTGGTATGATGACTTGAGTTTCAATTAAACCCAAGTATCGGTCAGGCTGTTGCACAATCCTCCCACTACGAAGAGGCATGCTCAACTCTTGAGAAGGATGTGAAGTACCAGCTGATGGAGAAATAGGCATGTGCAGTAGAAATGAGGATCAATTTTACTCTAATATACGACCCTAAATTAATTAATTAGGTTTTTTTTGAAATATTACCTTTGAAGCTCCTGAAACTCTTCTATCTCTACTCGAACATGAACCAAATTACCACTAGAGCTGACCTACTATCCTATGGACTCAGAACTGGGTTGTGGGGCCCGATGAATGAAGAACCCGAGAGAGAGAAAGAGATGAAAATAGAAGATGGATTTTTGGGTTGGGTTTGGATTTTGAATTTTTCTAAAAAAATGGTGATTTTTTCCAATCCAAATTTAGAAACCAATTTTGGCAAAATGTCCATAAGTGTTTTCTCCAAATTGAAAGCCAAAATTTATAGAAAAAAGTCATGCAAAATTGCATGAAACAAATTCATGTGACAATTAATATTAAAACGAATTTATAATTTACTATTAATAACCCAACACCTCAAAATCTACTATCTAAGTGGGCTTGATGTCTCTACTATAAGCCAACACCTAGCCCACTATCTTGTTAGTGGAATTATCCAACAATCTTTGACCGAAAAGTCAACATTTTGACTTTTTATGATTTTTTTCGTGTTGACTAATTTTGACCTCCGTGCATGAATCCGCATTCATTTTCTCGAAATTCAAATCACATTTGAATATAAGGTCGATTAAAGTTTGACTTTTCAAAGTCAAAAGTCAACTCTTTGACTTTTTACATATTTGACCATTTCCATTATCTCCGAGCTTCTGAATATGAACGTATTCATATTCTTGATATTAAATCACATTTAAACATTAAAGCTGTATCTCTAAACTGAACCGACCACTATATCACATATACTTGTCGGTTTATCTATCTTCACCTAATTCGAACAATTCGAATTATTCTACCATACTGTTTTAAGTTTATTTCATATGAGCTAGTAGAGAAACCTAATGGTCCTATAGATCATGGGCTCCAACGATTCGAGATTAGCTAATTAAACTCTTTAGATGGAGCTAATCAACATTCGTTAACTCACGGGTCATTCCACTATAGTCTCGTAGTTGCACTCCCCTCACCATAGATATATTTGTGTCCATATGATATAACTATGATTAGTAAGTTAATCTTTCACAGATTGTTCATAATCTCGACTGGGTCATAAAAACCGTTTTACCCCCGAGACTACATCTTATTCCTTAAGTTCCACTGATCCTCTAATGAACAATTGGTTTAAGGTCCAACCTATAAACCGAACCCCTCTTGGGCCAAGGAGAGGGTGGGGCCCCTTGTTCAAGACCTGGATTTAGTACTAAAGGGACCAACCTATCTACTATCCCTATAACGGGTAGGAGTGAATTCCGTCTTGCATCCTATGATCCCAGCTATCCACCTTATCTTACCCCTGAAATGGGAGGCTTATTGGGCAAGTGATAATGAGCTGCCATCGCTTATGCAGATCTAAGGATAATTCCGAGTGAACAGGAGTTCATAGTTAGCTCAGGATTAAGATTTAGTTACATAGGTCATCAATTAACGAAATAGTCCGTTTTATACATTAAACGACGTTTAGAACGTAAAAAGTGACTATTTCATGGTTCAGTCTTATGTAAACTCTTTACATAGGATGCCCCCATTTTCATGTCTCCACGTGAACGGTTTAGGATCAAATCGTTTGTATTAACTACAAAATGGGTCGTATCCGTAGTGTCTTAGAATAAGGTGCCCAATCTTATTCATATACTATAGACCATTTTGGCTATATATTTGAACTTGATCCACATTTATGTCACTACATAAAGTTCAAACTTAAAGTTAATAGCTGTAAGCTTGTCAATTGAAGGTGCGTAATGTGCATGTATGATAATGCGCCACAAGCTCATGTTGCCATAAACTTGTAAACTTGATAATGTGTTATTGCTCATGCACACTTTATGCGATACTACTTCTAGATGTATGCGTTATTAACTATGTGCTTGTAGTATACTATGCGATGTCACAAGTTTCCTTGCGCTGAAACCAAGTATAATTCCAACGCAAGTTTCTCGGGTGTGATCCGAGGTCGAACACGGGGATTGTTTTAGGTTAGTGCGTTACATTCGTGATATATGCGACTAGGGGTTTTTCAATTAATAAAAGAGTGTGTGTGTATAGGTATTTAAAATACGGTAAAGTAAAATTGTGAAGTAAAGTAAAGATGCGTTAAAATAAATGTGTTATAAAAGTAAAGTGCGATAAAAGTAAACCTAAGCTATTATGATACAAGATACAAGATACATGACATATGATACCGAGTTTGAGACTGACTGTGAAGATTATACAAAGGATCGTGTTATGGGTGGCAAGGCTTTATGTATGAATCAGAAATAGAAGAGATAATTAGTACAAACATCGCAAGTTAATTAATTGCGTTAAAGATATGAATAAGGTTCTGCTTTCCCTTGGCGTACACCTCTCGGTGATCGGCCGTGCTCCTACATCTCTGTGGTGAAACAGGGATGAACGTAATGAACGCAAGGTTGCTTCCATCTCTAGAAGTACTTCTCGCTTTAGTTAACGCATTCTTCTAACCTTCTCTCGATAGGCAGAATGGCATCTTCACTTCTGCTCTCACAGTTGAAGATGCCGTCTAGCATATTTTAGCTAAACATATTTATTTCCTTAGCACAGATTAATTTACTTGTTAGATTCATGCTAATTACCAAGGGATTAAGAAAACATCGTGGAGAAAGCGATTCATGGAGGAACAGAAATAGACAGAAAGATGGAGATGAAAATGATCATGACATTTAATTATAAAATCAAGCGTCTGATACATGGTGTGAATGATAAAGATTATGAGAATGAATACAATTTATGATAGAGAGAGAAACAAATACAGAAGAGTGCCAACGTCTTGACATAGATCTGGATGGTGGAAGTGCTTGTCGGCGTATGGATTGAATGGAAGGAAGCTGCTCGTCCGGTAGAGATGACCTTGGCGGGGATTTGCAGGATTTGCCTTGAGACTCACCTCTCGGCCTTGTCTCTTAATTCTTTCTGGATCTTCTCCGATCAGCACTTAGACCAATCTCTCTCTCAATATACAAGTATCAAAATAACCCCGTATCAAGTATATTTTGCAATGGAATTTCATAGGGTATTTATAGGCTCAGCTTTGAATCCTTGCAATGTGGACCCCACTTTATTGTTAAGGAAATTTCGGAAATGGTAGAATGAATATTTCTTCTGTTATGCAATCAATCCTGTCAGAAACGCACATCAGTTAATTGTACACGTGTCTAAATCCTCCACAATTGTGTTGGTCTTTTGCATCTTTCGATTGTGTGTCTGCATGCAGTGTTGTTTTTTATTACCGCATGCGGTTGAAGTTTAGCTCTGGATCGATTGTCGCATGCGCCATCATTGCGTTGATCGTCTCTTCATTATTGATTGATGGGCGCAATGGGACGGAGATGCGTTGTTCAGTTTCTCTTTGAGCCTTGATCGCAAGCGGTGACTTGATTTCCTGCAAAACAGACTTAAAATATCCTTTCCTACCATCGCAATGGTGTTAGTGGGTGTATTGGCGATAATTTATAATTCTTGTATTTCTTAGCCAATTTTCATACATTCGACGCATATTTTCTCTCTTTCAGCCGCAATATCTAAATAAAACAGTATAAATAACTTGTATTTCTACAAGTTATCAATAACCTCGGATCCTTAGTTTATTGGATTCATGAATATAGAATTTAAATTTACTAAAGATTTTCAAAGAATATGATATTACAAACTATGAGTTTTAAGACATAAAATCCAACCAACTCCCACTTGGACTAAAACTCCTAGTAGGATCAAACGATGCTGAATTTAACTATGAGAAATTAATATTACATATGAGTACAACAAACATATGAATACAATAAACTAGGGCATTCACGCCCAACATAATCTCCCACTTGTCCTAGTTTAGAAACACCGTAGACCTAAACTCTATAGGTGACCCTCAAAAACTTTAGTCGTGAGGGTTTTTGTAAAAGGATCAACAATGTTTTGCTTAGAACATATTTGGGTCACTACAACGTCACCACGGTGTACGATTTCCCGGATAAGGTGGTACTTGCGTTCGATGTGCTTTCCCCATTTATGGCTTCGAGGTTCTTTTGAATTTGCAACTGCATTGTTGTTGTCACAAGGTGATGGGTAGATGCATATTTGGAACAACTTCCAAATTTGTCAAGAATTTCCTCAGCCATACTGCTTCTTTTACTGCTTCGCAAGCAGCTATGTATTCAGCTTCCATTGTGGAGTAAGCCATACATGTCTATTTTACGTTTCTCTACACTACTACTCCTCCGTTAAGAGTGAACACTGATCTAGATGTAGACTTCCTAGCATCTTTATCAGTTTGGAAATTAGAGTCAGTGTATCCAGTAAGGCTCAGATCCTTAGCACTATACACGAGCATGTAGTCCTGGTTCTCCTGAGATACTTTAAGATGTTCTTAACGGCAGTTCAATGATCACGTCTAGGATTAGACTGGTATCTACTGACGATCCCTACTGCGTAGCATATGTCAGGTCTAGTATATAACATTGCATACATTAGGCTTCCAACTGCGGAAGCATAGGGAATATTTCTCATATCCTCAACTTCTTGAGGTGTCTTAGGACATTGTTCTTTTGATAGATGAATTCCATGTCTGAAAGGCAACAGACCCTTTTTGGAATTCTGCATTTTATATCTAGACAACATTTTGTCTATATAAGATGCTTGAGACATGGCTAGTGTCCTATTCTTGCGATTCCGAACAATTTGGATCCCAAGAATATACTGCGCATTTCGTAAATCTTTCATTTGAAATTGTGTATCTAGCCATTGCTAGACGTCAGTAAGATATCCTACATCATTTCCAATGAGCAGAATATCATCGACATATAAAACCAAGAACACTACAACAGAATTAACGATCTTTTTGTAAACACAAGGCTCGTCAACATTCTGTTCAAAGCCATAAGATTTGATTGCAGTATCGAACCTTATATTCTAGGATCTAGAAGCTTGTTTTAATCCATAAATGGATTTCTCAAGCTTACAAACCTTTTGTTCTTGACCCTGAACTATAAGCCCCTCTGGTTGAACCATATGGATACTCTCTTCAAGATTGCCATTCAAAAAGGCTGTCTTTACATCCATTTGCCAAATTTCTTGGTCATAAAAAGTTGCAATGGATAAGAGTATTCTTATCGACTTTAACGTGGCAACGGGAGAGAGTTTCTTCATAGTCCACTCCCTCTCTCTGGGTATAACCCTTTGCCATAAGTCGAGCCTTAAAAGTCTGCATTTTACCGGCTTGATCTCGTTTTCTCTTGTAGATCCATTTGCAACCAATTGGTTACACATCACTTGGTTTATCTACAAGAGTTCAAATTGAATTAAAGTACATTGACTCCATTTCGAGGTCCATAGCTTTTATCCACTGGTCATAGTCCACATCATTCATTACCTGTTTATAGGTCAATGGATCCTCTACGCCCTCATCAGGTATGATGATTTGAGTTTTAGATAAACCCAAATAGCGGTCAGGCTGATGAACAACTCTCCCACTACGTCAAGGCACTCTCAACTCTTGAAAAGGATGTGACTGACTAGAAATGCTAGCTTTTAACACTATTTTACTGCGTGGTTGATGATTTCTAATGTGGTCTTCCTCTAAGAATGTGGCATTTGTTGATACAAATACTTGTTTTCTTGAGGATGATAAAACAGACCACGCCTTGTTTCCTTTGGATAACCTACAAATAGGCATAATTTTAAACGATGTTCCAATTTCTTGGTATTTTGTACCAACACATGTGCTGGGAAACCCCAAATTCTAAAGTGACGTAAACTACTTTTACGCCCTTTCCATAGCTCATAAGGTGTTTCTGAAACACTTTTAAAGGAAACGTTGTTCAAAATATGGACAACAGATTCAAGTGCATATCCCCAAAAGAAATCAGGCAATTGAGCATAGCTCATCATAGAGCGAACCATATCTAATAAGGTTCAATTTCTTCTTTCTGATACACCGTTCTACTGAGGCGTACTAGGTGCAGAGAGTTGTGACTGGATCCTGTTTTCTATCAAATAGTCTTGGAATCATATGTCCATATACTCTCCACCTCGATCTAATTGAAATGTCTTTATTGTTTTACCTAATTCATTCTCAACTTCAGCCTTATATTCTTTGAACTTTTCAAGAGAATCAAACTTGTGATGAAGCAGGTAAACATGACCATACCTTGAATAATCATCAATAAAACTGATGAAATATTCATACCCACCTCGAGCCTTGACATTCATTGGTCCACAAAGGTCCGAATGTACGAACTCTAAGGGTACTTTGGCCCTGAGACCTTTTCTAGTAAAAGATCTCTTGGTCGTCTTTCTTTCAAGACAGGATTCATTGGAGGTAAAGAGTTATCTTCTAACTGACTTAAAAGTCCACTATTGACCAATCACCCAATCCTATTGAGATTTATGTGACCAAGTCTTAGGTGCCATAAATAGGCGTTGGAAGAAATCTTTTGTTTTTTTATTTTGAGTTTCTAATGTTCTAAACATTTCAATACTTAAAACAAAATTTGCTCTAGTTGGTCTTAACTTATATAAGTTGTCTTCAAGTGTAGCAGAACAAATTTGAATACCTTTACAAAAAAAAAAAAAAAAATGAATGCTTCATTTATATTAAAAGATAATGTATATAATTGTTCTATAATACAAGCGATAAATATCAAATTCCTCTTCATAAGAGGTGCATACAAAACATTTTTAAGTACTAGATATCTATCTTCAAAAAACAACTTCAGATCTCCCACTGCTTCAGCTGAGACAACCTCTCTTGTTCCAACTTTGAGGGTTATCTCACCTTCTTCAAGCTCTTTCCAAGAACTAGTTTCCTGAAACGAGAAATAAATATGATTAGTGGCTCCTGAATCCAGTATCCAGGTTGAAGTATCATATTCCACTAAACATGTTTCAACGACCAGTAAATCATATTTACCTTGTGCCATTTTCTCAGCTTTCTTCTCTGCAAGGTACTTCAGGTAGTTTCTCTTCCAATGCCCGTTTTGGTTATAGTTGAAACATTTTCCTTTATCTATATCCTTTTTTCCCTTTCTTATCTTGGGAGCCTACCCTTTTCCCTTCTTTTTCATTTGAGCTTTAGAGGGTCCAATTTTGTTTTTAGAGGACGATCCTCTTACAATTTTTTTCTTAGTGGTAGCAACATTTGCTTCCACTTCCTTCCCCTTACCTAAAGTAACGTTTTGGAATCGCTGGAGCTTGTTAAGAAGGGTAGTGAGGTGAGATTCTATCTTATTTAAAGATGCATTTGTCTCAAAAGGTATAAAAATCTTCAGAAGAGATTGTAAGATAAAGCTAACCTGATTAGCCTCATCAATGGGTCTGTCGTTTACTTCAACGTTATTGAAGTACATCATCATGTCCAGGAAATGTTCTCTAGCAGAGGTCGTCTCCTTCATCCACTTTGTGTAAATGTGCTTAATTGCCTCGTGTCTAAGGGACCATGATGGTTGCTGTAAAGATATGAAAATGAATGATTATGATGCGCTATGACTTATGATATTGCGATACTACATTCTAAATGTATGCGATGATGCTTAAATGCTTCGTAGTATGCGTTCGTGTAGTGTGTGTCACAAGTTTTCTTATGCTGGAACCAAGTATAATTCCAACGCAAGTTTCTCAGAGTGATCTGAGGTCAAACACGGGGATTGTTGTAATTAATATGATATTAGTGTGGTATATGCGACTAGTTAAAATAAAGAATAATGAATGATGTTTGCAGAAAAGTAAATTGCGGTGAAGAATAAAATGCGCTGAAAAATAAAATGTGATAAAGTAAATTGCGGTGATAAAATAAAGTGTTGTAAAATAAATTGCGGTGATAAAGTAAATGAATAAACAATTAATGATACAGGTTGAGGACTGGCTGTGAAGTTGTGCAAAAGAATCTAATGAATGCGGTGGTAAGTTTTGTGAATTAGAAAGAGAATGGGTTGAGGAAAAAGACATCGCAAGTTTGTCAATCTTGATGAGGATACAACTAAGGTTCCACTTTCCCTTGGCTTGTACCTTTCAGTAATCGGCCGCGTTCCCATATGTCTATGGTGAAACAGAGATGAACGTGATGAACGCAAGGTTGTTTCCATCTCTGGAAATACTTCTCGCTTTAGTTAACGCATTCTTCCAACCTTCTTTCGATAGGCGGAATAACATTTTCACTTCTTCTCTCACAGGTGAAGATTCCGTCAAGCATGCTTTAGCTAAACTCAACCGATTTCCTTAACAAGGATTAACTCACTCGCTTAATCCTTCCCCTTTACCCAGGGGATTAGTTACACACGATGAAGAAAATGGATTATGAATGTGTGGAAAAGAACAGAGAAATGACAATTATTACGATAATGATATTAGAATCTAGAGATCAGCGTTTGTTACAGATGGTTAATGAAAGATTAAAGATAGATGAACATAGTAGATGAATTGGAAAATAAGAACAAATACGAAAAGAGTGTCAATATCTTGACACAGATCCCGATCGGAGACGTTGTGCTTGCCGACATGTGGATGAAATGGAGTGGAAAGCTTCCCTCTCAGGCTTGCTTTCCAGGTAGAAGTGACCTCTCGCACAGTGCTTGTTCTTCGGGAATGGAAATAATTTCTTGCTCGGAGATTGACCGTTCAGTCTTGTCTCGTCGTTCTCTCGGATTTTCTCTGGATTGTCTCTTTAGACCAGCCCCCTCTTCATTGAATTTGAGGAAGCTATTTATAGACCTTGGCTTCTTCTGTATTAGTGGTCCCACTTTGAAAGTCTGTTAATTCCTGCCATGGCTTGGTGGAAATGTTCGCTCTGCTCCACAATCAATCTGTCAGAATCGTACAATAGAAAAGCTGTACACTTGTCAGAAGGCCTTGCAAATGCATTGCTCTTCACATCTTCGATCGATCGCCGCATGCGATGTAATGTTTTGATCTTCTATCAATTGTCGCATGCGGTGGAAATGCGTTGATCGTTTGAGTCCATGATCGGTCGTCGCATGCGCTGCAATTGCGTTGATCTTTTTCGTTCTTGATCGATTGCTGCATGCAATGTGGATGCGTTATTCATTTTTGTCCTCGAGCGGTTATCGCATGCGGTGACCTATTTCCTGCAAAAAAAAGACTTACACATTCCATTTTGCCATCGCAATGGGGTTAGTGGGTGTGCTTACGATACTTTATAATTTTCGTATTTCTAAGCCAATTTCTATACTGTCGACGCAACTTTTCCTTCTTTTTGCCGCATAATCTAAATAAAACGGCATAAATAACTTGTATTTCTACAAGTTATCACACCCCCAAATTTAGATATATGTTTGTCCTCAAGCATATCCTCGACTAAGGCAATTCAGCTCAACTCCTATCTAACTTTGCGTCGATCGGCTACTCCGAATCCTCCACCTCTACATAATTTCTCAATCTGCAAGTTCCTTCTATCCTTTAACATTTCTTCACATGCTCTACTTTATTCTTATCTAAGACAAACAACTACCCTCCCTTCTAGTTTTGAGAAGAATGTTTTACCTCTTCTTGCGAAAACAATGAAGTGCGTCTTTTATGCGGTGGCCTGGTTTGGTCATCGTATAGAGAATGTTGATCATGGTTACACCCTTTGTTTTGGCTTGCTCCCACGAGTGTCATGCGAGCATCCAACTTCGGTCGTGTACCAATCACAACTTCAACTCTTGATCCTCAGCCAAGTTTTACTTTTGCTGATCAGTGGAGTTGTCTATTTTATCCTTATTTTCTCTTTTTTTTTTTTTTTTTTTTTTTTTTTATATATATTGCGTCGATCCTGGAAACCTACCTTCATTTTGGCTTGCTCCCATGGGTGTCATGCGAACATCCAACTACTAGCAGGTTCCTTTCACGACTAAACTCTTATCAGGTTGGGATTTTCCCTTGCGCCGACAACGGAGATTTTTTTTTTATTTTTAATTTTTAATTTTTTTTGATGATGATGAACGCATTTGCCTGATATGACCACATCCGCTTGATTGCATCTACTCAGACTTTCCCATTGCGTTGTTTTGGACAGAAAAGATAAAACACTTAGTCAAAATTTTGAAAAGAAGGTTTGAGCAGAATCTTGTAATAGAGAAGGTAAAGTAGAGCTATTGCGATGAATTGTTTAAGTGTCAGGCAGAAAATGCAATGTATAAAGAAATTTTGCTAAGGGTATGCATACTACTCATCATGGCAGCGCAATTAAACAACGCAAAAGAAAAGAGAAGAATTACCGCAATAAATTGACAAAGGATGATAAAAGTAAAGAGGCCAATGCATAAGGAAAGAATGATTACTCAGTTGTATAAAATTTGTCTAAGTACACAAAGAATTATAAATATCACAACACAAAATTGTAAGTATGTACAAAAGAATACAAGGTATAGCTTTCTTAATAAAAAAATGGAATGGCCGCAAAGAAAAATTGCAAAATTGTGGAGAAGGTGGTACAACCTCAAATTTAGAGTTGCGGCGGGGGCTCTTGATGAAGAGGATGTTGCGGAAGAGCTCTTTGTGGTGCTTCTTGAAATTTCAGAGGTTGCTGTAGATGGGGAGGCACCATGGGACCATGTAGATATGCCGTTAAGAAATTGAAATACTCATGGTTGCGATCGACCATCTGTCTTTGGTTCAGGCGAATGATAAAGATGTTGCATTGAATATTGACCATCGCCTGTCACAACATTGTGTTGCTGTCTCGTAACTCTGCGTTGCTCTCCTGCAACTCTATTAGTGCATGGAGGAAGAAGGTAAGCTGTTGAGATAAGAAGACCCACATATCGGCTAAGGCAACAACAAGGGATGTGGTGGTGGGTTGCGCCATCGATGTTTCACCGACATCGGTTTGAGGTTGAGCGGAAGAGCCTGCTCCCAAACTGTGTGAGTTATCAACATGCGACAATGGGGGTGAAAAGTGAGGTGGCGATGGATGGTGGGGGGATGCTGCTGGAGATGCGGGGTTGGAATCAGGAGCAAAGAGGAGGTTTATGAATTGTTTGAGAAGAGGAGAAAGGGGTTCGATTGGAGGGCTTGGTGGGCGAATGATTAAAGACAAAGGGTCCAAGGGTAAACTGGTTTGCTTCTGCGACGAACTTTCTTGGACGATTTCCTTTCCTTCATCATTGCGGCACTACTTCTTTGATTTTGGTTGTTGCAGCGCATTCAGATCAATGAGGGGCCTTTTTATTGGAAGCTTAGGGCAATGCGGTGAATCCTTGAGAAGAATTCTCAGGATCTTCGTGTGGATGATGCTATGAACTTTTAGCATGGGCTCTTCATAAATGCCTTCACCCACAGAGAGGCACAGGCTCAAAATTGTCCATGGGAATAAGTATTGACCTCTCACACGGCCAAAAAAACCTCGAATCTACTTTACAATGAGCTGGCCTACATCGATCGAAATGTCGCGCGCTATGTAATATGTGACTATAACTCGATCCCTGGAAATTGTTTTGTCATGCGTTGTTGGGATGAGTCGTCGTTTCACCAAATAAACCTAAAGTCGCACTTCTAGAAGCAGCCTATTGGAGGCAAGGGTTCTTTTACCTTTTAATGACACGACCACTTGGTGCTCGTTTGCGTTAATACCTTCAACACATCCTTCATGTGTTCTTTGTCAGGATCATCAATCAACTTATTACCTGGTGCTTCCGGGAGGTGCTTCAACTTATAGAGTTCATTGATGTCCTTTACGCTGAACGACACTACCCTCCCTCCTATGATCACCACATCTTTAGTGTCATGGAGCTGGCCGTGATAAAAGGCCCTCACTACTGCTGGAATGACAATGGATGGACAATGGCAGAAAGTTTCCCACCCATGTTCTAACACAACACTAGTGATAAGATCCTGTAGTGGCATCAACACAGGGAAGAAGCCCATTTCCATCATCAGATCATCATTTTCTTTCTTGGTTGTTGGGCGCCTCCTGGCCGACGTAAGCTTGCTACTCTCAACTTTAGCTTTGCCCTTTTCTTGAGTAGACGCAAGGCGGGATTTTTGTTTTTGTTTTCATTCTCTCACCTTGCGTTGCTCTTATTTTTCCCTTTTCCATTCCTCCACTTCTTTTCTCTTACTTTCTCTAACGCGTTGCACATTTGCTTTGCAGCGTCTTTCCTTCTCCTCCTTTTTCTTTTCTGCTTCTTCTTCTTTTCTCATTTCTCTTTCAAATTGCTCCGAGGCAAGCAAAATGCGTTGCTCATCCTCGAGCCTTCTTCTTTCTTCTTCCTCCGCTCTTGCATTGTCACGGTAGACAGCCTCATTGTGAATTTTTTTGGGCAAATCGCCTGATGCGATGATTTGACGCGCACGTGACATCTTTTCTTGCTTCTCCTCTACTTCTATTTTTCTTTTCTCCTTCTCCTCTGCTATGCGTTGAAAGAATAATGGGTCACTTTTAAACCCTTGTGGCACATTCTCCTTGTGACGCCGCATAAGAGGGGTGAGGTCTTCTCTATCTTCAGACGCAACCAATCTGGTATGCAGTGATGAAACTTGTGGTTGTGCTGATGCTCTAGCTTGCACTGATATCCCCTCTTCCACCCTTGCGGTGGTTGATTCTCCATAAAAATCAAGACTTTCCACCCTCTTCCTTTTCTCCTCTTTCTTCAGGCACTTCTTCTCCCGCCTGCGTTGTTTTCTTTCACTTTTCTTCTTTTCTTTCTTCTCTTTTTTTAGCCGGGCGACTTCATCTCCTTCCACCCATTTTTCTTTACCTTTTCTCTTCTCCTTCTCTTCAGCCGTTGTCACATCCCGCCCTAGACCCCCCTCTTAGCCTAGGAAAGGGTGTGACTGCAGCAGTTATCAACCCTGTGGCTGACACTTACTACCTACTAACTATTGCGGAATAACTCTGATACCAATATATAACTCATATACAGCGGAATATCTTTAGGCAAAAATTTATTAATTTAGAAGAATAACATATTTAGAGTCATTACAACACTAGATTCACAAGTTCCAAAACCCACAAACCCTAGTCCCTATATGAACAACAGTAACATGTGTACAATATTAACAGTAACCACCTAAACAGACGGGTTACAAATCTCGTTATCCTTTAGTGGTAGAGCAAATGCAGAGCTATCTTCAGAGGATTTGACCACTACCTGTGGGAGGGGGAGGGGGGAGAGAAAACATTTGAAAACGGGGTGAGCTTGCGCCCAGTGAGTGACTTAAGAAAGATAATTGATTCTCATGCAAAATCTCAATAAAGTGTTTAATTGAAATATAAGCTTCTACAGTACTTGTACTGCAGTATAAACATTTTTCAAGCATAAAACATATAAAGTTGTTTTAATCATATAACAGTAAAACTGTTTCTCAGTTGAGGATAACCCTACTGTGGGTAAAAGCAAACCCAACACCAACTGCTAGTCAAGAGAGAACCCTTTTGCTAAATCTCTGACTCTAACTACCTATGTGCACATGGCCATACTAAGTACCGTCATACCTTAGGTACTTCTGCTTAGATACCTTCTCAAACGTCCTTCAGTATCTGGTTGGTTTGGTACCTTCTCAAATGTCCTTCAGTACCAATAGATACCTTCCCAAATGTTCTTCAGTATCTAGTTGGGCGGATACTTTCTCAAATGTCCTTCGGTATCGCGTTTTAAGTAAAACTAGTTATAAATGACTTTTTCTTTAAAGCATGTAAAGTATAACACATATACAAACATGGCTTTAAAGGTACTAACGCATGCTGACTATATTTAACACATATAAATTGCTTTTCAACAATTTCTCACACATGCATGCATTTAAAACATAATTCATAGTTTACTTGGAAATCACTTTGTAAAACTAGCTGGCATGAGAATAATCTTCTTTAAAACATGCTTTCTATAACATGTTGTAATCAAACATTTTAAGCAAATGTTTTAGTCAAAACGTTTTAGCCACTCACTTTGATTGCTTAGGAGCTTTTCAATCTAGTAGCTCCCTTTTCCACCTTGGGCTCCCTTTTCACCCCTAAAATCCAGATTCAAATTACAGATTAAATTACTCATAGTTCTAGACCTTATTTTGAGATACTTCCTTCTACAAACATGTTCTAAAATGTCTCAGGAAGCTTACCCTAAACTTTGAGCTCAGAAATCCTCGTGGTTTGGCCGGAATCACAGAATATTCAAGAATGGCTAAAACTTATCCGATAGCCTAACCCTTCCGTCTTATTCTCTGTTTCCAGCCCAATCCCTTCGAGCTTTTCTTCCGGCAACCTATCCTGAAAACTAGACTTTAAGAGCTTTCAGGTGGCTTTAAAATCACTCCAAACGCACGAGTAAATTAGGAGAACTCCTCGTCCCAAGTTGATGCATCCTCTTTAGACCTCACTGTCCAATGCGTCCTCTATGACTAACGCATGGATTTGGCTCCAACGCAAGGTTTGCTCAACTCCCTCACTTTTTTTATAGTATTTCTGAATTTTGATCTAAAAAGGAAGTCTTTTGGCCCTATTTATAGGCGTCTAAACCTTCTCCAGAGTTGACACCACCTATTTGGCTGCATGGCCAAGTGTCTCCTTCTCACCCCATCAACGCAATGTTGTGATCATCGCAAGCTAAGTGTCTTCCTCCCACATTGCCAACGCATGAGCCTCCGATCTGATGCCACCACCTCAAATTCTTAAGGCTTAAGGCTTTCCTCCCAAGAAGACACATGGTTTTAATGATGTTCTCCTACTGATCTCATTCTTTATATGCGTCCAGCTTTTGGATGTTCAACACATAATCCATACTCAATGCATAGCCTATCATCAACGTATAGCAAGTCAAATCACTGCCATCACAATTCAACTTAGCCATCACAAGAGATAACCATCATCAACGCATAGGGTGACCGTTCATCCTCGACGCATGGCTCACTAGGTAGCATTGCACGGCTTGCTTGGCATGGGTGCATGGTGCTGGCCACCAATACTTAGGCGCGCTGCATAGGCTTGTCGCTCGACGCATGGGCGCGCTGGCCGCTTGATGCATTGGGCGTGCTTGGCCGCATAGGCTGTGCGCAGTGCCTTGATGCTTGGCCGGGTGCTTCGGCGTATAGGTGTGCTGCTTTGACGCATGGGCGTGCGGCGTATGCTGGCCATAGCTCGCTCTCTCGGCCGCATGGGCTGTGCGCTTGGCTGCATGGCAGGTCACCACAACGCACGGCATGGCTACTCGGTAGGGCGTTCAATGCATGGGCGTGCCCGCTCGACGTATTGGCAGGGCATCTGATCGAGGCTGCTCGATGCATGGGCTGTCTTCCAATGCATCACTTCCATCTTTCTTCCTTCAGCCACATGCCATCCCCAACCACTCTTCCAACGCATCAACACCACCCTTCCAACGCATCGACACACAAAATTATACTTAGCCAAATTCCCAAATTTTCCCTAAAAGTTAAACTTCCAAATTTCCTCTTTTCTTCTAATTTCCACTTTTTCCTCTATTATTCCACACTAGTTTCCACATCAACCTACTCATCAAACTGATCTCAATAGGGAACATATTCAAGTAGTGAAATTAGGATTCAGGGTTCACAGCCGTCCCCGGCTGCTTCTTCGCCTCTATGACCTCTAAAACGGCCCTGATGGGTCCCTCATTGGAGTCTGTTGGAACAGTCTCCTTAGGATTCGCAACGGCCAGGGCCATTCTCTGCGAAGCTTCCGCCAACTCTTCCTCTGAAGGCAGGGGCTGATTCACTACTCCTACTTCTGGTAACCCCCCTCTCTTTCTAGATTGCTTAAAATGCTTCTAATACCTTCTTATCGTCCCTTCGCTTCAGTTCGCTTTCAGTCGAAAGTACTGGGAGTGCCACCTCAGGTCTACTGGTAGGGGCACTCTCCGTGCTCAGCCTCTCTCGGTCGGTGGGTGGTTTGGCTGGTACAGAGGTTTTTCGCTGAGGTTTACCGACGATTCTTGGGGAAGGCTTAGGCTGGGCAGCAAGGCGGCGGCTGGCAGCAAGGAAACTTGCCTCCCGTGTGGTGACAGAGGCTTAGGAAGGGGACGATGGTAGGGAAGATTAGTGTGATGACTGTCCGGCCATAGTATCAATTAAGTGAAAGAAGTTGGAATTTTCTTTGGTCTTAGGAAGAAAATCGAAAGGGATTGGGTATGCAGAGGAAATTCTTTAGGGTTTTCTTTTGCGAGAGATGCAAATGAGCTCATCGGTTGAAGAAGGTGTGACTTATAGGTTGGGCCTCGATGGGCCCAACGCAATCTCTGTGAGGCAGGCTTCGGTATTCCAAAAAGTCTGCCGTCGTGCCTCTCCCATTATGATTTAGTAGAAAGGACGTCCTTTCGTCTGCTAAGCCATAATTCCCTCAGAAGCTGAAGCGATTCGGCTACTATCTCCGCGAATATTTTATCATTTTCTTTCTTTTTTTTTGGACAGGCACAATGTTAAGCGATCAATGCAATGCATCCGTTACCGCAAATACATATTTGCGAAGGACGGGCACAACGTATGCATTAGCGCAACACACCCCTCAACGCAACACATTTCTGGAGGACGGGCGCACGGTATTTCTACCAATGCAACACTACCATCGACATAGTGTGTTTTTGCTGAGGACGGGTGTAGTGTACATATGCACGTAAATCATCTGTCAACGCAATGCATTTTTGGAAGACGGGCGCAATGTTAAGTGTTTAACGCAATGCATTCGTTACTGCAAATGCATATTTGCAGAGGACGGACACAACGTATGCATTAGCGCAACACACTCCTCATCGCAACACATTTCTGGAGGACGGGCACACGGTATTTCTACCAGCACAACACTACCATCGACATAGTGCGTTTTTGCTGAGGACGGGCGCAGTGTACATACGCCCAACTCACCGTCAACGCAATGCATTTTCGGAAGACGGGTGCAAAGTGTATCTATTAAAGCCATATACACCCGTCATCGCAATGCATACCAGATTTATTTATTGCATCACTAACATCCCAACGCTTATCCCAAAACCAAAATGATAAGACATTGCAGTGTTCCTTTTTTTTAATTTTCATTCACAGAATTTAGGATCAATGCAATACTGAGACAGGAATGTAAATAAATTCAACAAAGCATGAAACTAACGTAAACTGGAATTGAAGTAGAAGTGAATTCAAGTAAACAGTAAAAACTAATTTAAGAAAGCAATAAACTGAATTAAATAACGCAATGAAGGAATCAGTAAAAAAAGCGATAAAGAAAGCGGTAAAGATAGTGATAGGGATGCTAATTGAAAAAGGTTCTTTAGGGTTACCACAATCGCATCCCCGCTAGTGATCAGTCTTGCTTGCCTAAGTCGATGGTCTCCATGCCTCATTCCACATTGCCCCCATGGTATGGCTTAATTCGTTGACCATTGACTTTGAATGCGCTGTTTCCATCCTCGGTCGTTAGCTCCACTGCGCCATGGGGAAAGATAGTCTTGATGCAAAATGGCCCAGACCAACGAGACTTCAACTTTCCTGGAAATAATTGCAAACATGTGTTAAATAAAAGTACCCATTGACCCACGAAGAACGTCCTATTACTTATACGGTCATCATGTCACTTCTTGGTTCTCTCTTTATAAATCTTGGCATTTTTGTAGGCATTCATTCGCCACTCAACCAGCTCGTTCAACTGCAACTTTCGGACTTCCCCCACAATTGACAGATCAAAATTTAGTTTTTTAATTGCCCACATTGCCTTGTGTTCTAGCTCGAGAGGTAGATGGCAAGCTTTTCCGAAGACCAGGGCATATAGGGACATATCGATTGGAGTTTGAAGGCAGTCCTGTATGCCCATAGTGCTTCATCAAGCTTAGGTGACCAATCTTTCCTAGAGGTACTGACTACCTTATCCAAGATGGTCTTGATTTCTCTGTTGTCTGCCTGCCCATTGGTTTGTGGGTGATATGCAGTTGCAACTCTATGGCTGACATTAAATTTGATCAATAGGTTGGTAATGATGCGGTTGATGAAATGTATGCCTTCATCGCTATTAAGGCACGAGGCGTTCCATATCGCATGATGATATTTTTCTTGAGAAATTTCACCATCGTGGCCACATCGTTTTTAGCGCATGTGATGGCCTCAACCCACTTTGAAACATAATCAACTGCAACCAAAATATATGATGACCCTCTGAAGGCGAAAATGGGCCTATGAAGTCGATTCCCCATACATCAAACAGTTCAATTTCTAAGATCGAAGTCAAAGGCATTTCATCTCGTCTAGACATGTTCCCTGTTCCCTGGCATCTGTCGCATTGCACAACATGGGCATAGGTGTCCTTGAATAGTGTTGGCCAAAAATAGCCACTCTGTAGGACTTTTGCGGCGGTTTGCTGCCCCCCAAAATGTCCTCCATAAGGGGACTCATGACAAAGATCTAGACTGTGCTTGGTTTCGTGCTCAGGAATGCATCGACACAGAATATGATCAGGTCCGAGTCAATATAAGAATGGGTCATCCCGGAAATAAAACTTGACTTCATGTCTCAACTTCTTCTTCTACTGGTATGAATAGTCTTCGGGTACTTGGCCGCAAACTATGAAGTTTACAATATCTGCATACCATGGGACATTAACACATACCGTCATAAGTTACTCGTCAGGGAATCTCTCTTCAATCTCTTTCTCTTTCTTTTGAACCTCGTAATTTTCTAATCGTGATAAATGATCTGCGACTTGGTTCTCAGTGCCCTTCCGGTCTTTGATCTCTAGGTCAAATTCTTGCAGGAGTAATACCCACCTTATCAGTCTTGGTTTTGCATCTTTTTTCATCATGAGGTATTTGATCACAGAATGATCAGTATACACCACTACATTTGATCCAATCAGGTACTGCCGAAATTTCTTCAGGGCAAACAAAACTACGAGCATTTCTTTTTCTGTGGTTCTATAATTTCTTGTGAATCATTCAGCGTCTTACTGGTATAATAGATAGGATGCAAAATCTTGTCTTTTCGCTGGCTCAAGACTGTGCCCACTGCATATCCACTTGCGTCACACATCAACGCAAACGGTTGCGTCCAGTTAGGTGCAACTAGAATAGGTGCAATGATGAGCGCATTTTTCAGCATGTGGAATGCTTTAGCGCATGCGTCATTAAAATCATATTCGCGGTCAATCTCGAGGAGCGCACTTAGGGGTCTTACGATTTGAGAAAAGTTACGAATGAATCTTCGATAGAACCCCGCATGTCCCAGAAAACTCTTAAGTGTTTTCACATTGACTGGTGGTGGTAACTTGGATATTGCGTCAATTTTTGCTTGATCAACTTCCAATCTTGCCTTAGATATCTTGTCACCTAGCACTATTCCTTCTTCTATCATGAAATGGCATTTCTCCCAGTTTAGAACCAAATTTGTTTCAACACATCTCTTCAAAACTTTTTCCAGATTTGATAAACAAGAGTCATAGGTGTTGCCAAAAACCGAAAAGTCATCCATGAACACCTCGACTGACTCCTCCAGGAAATCTAAGAAAATGGCCATCATACATCTTTGGAAGGTGCTTGGTGTATTATAGAGTCCAAATGGCATGCGACGGAATGCAAATGTGCCGAATGGGCACGTGAAAGTTATTTTGTCTTGATCTTCTGGTGCAATCGCGATCTGGTTATACCTTGAATAGCCGTCAAGAAAGAAAAATAATTCATTCCCCGCAAGCCGATACAACATTTGATCAATAAATGGGAGTGGAAAATGGTCCTTCTTTGTGGCCAAAATTAGCTTGCAGTAATCCATGCATATTCTCCACCCTGTGGTTGTTCTGGTAGGAATTAATTCATTTTTTCTGTTAGTGACGACTGTCATGCCCCCTTTCTTTGGAACATACTGCACTGGGCTTACCCAATTGCTATCAGATATGGGGTAAATGACGCCTGCATCAAGCCACTTCACAATCTCTTTCTTGACAACCTCCCTCATGGCAGGATTTAGATAGTGCTGCCTCTCTACGGATCCTGTTTTTCCCTCTTCAAGAAGGATCTTGTGCATGCAATATGAGGGACTAATCCCTCGAATGTCCGCTAAGGTCCATCCCAAGACTTTTGCGTATTTCTTAAGGATATGAATAAGTGCTTCCTCATTTTCTTTGCTCAGTAAGACAGAGATTATAACTGGTAGAGTGTTGTTGCCCCCTAAATAAACATAATTGAGGTGCACTAGTAGTGCCTTCAACTCCAACATGGGTGGTTTCAAAGATGGCTTAGTTCGCTGTGTTGATCGTTCAGATAACTTTATTGTTTCAAAATCTGGGTCAGTCTGTATTGCGGCGCAATTCTCCTCCAACATTGCGCTAACCTCAAAGTCTTCTTCCTCCGATTCTTCTCGAAACTCGTGCCATTGTTCTTCCTGCAATTCTTCAATATACTGGCAGTTTTCTATATCACCTAGGTATTTCAACGCATTGAGAACGTTGAACTTTGCTTGCTGATTGTCGACTTTTATGGTGAGTTCTCCTTTTTGCACATCAATCAATGTTAGTTTTTCACTAATCTTCTGAATCACACCCAGGTGGTGCTCAGAGTTTTAGTTTCCATCTGTTCAAAATTTAACACGTCCCTCTGTCTTCTTGCATTGACGGCTGGTGGGAAAAATTTCTTCATAAACCTCTCAACCAACTTGTCCCATGAGTTGATTTCATTTGGCTCTAGTGAATAAGCCCACCTCTTTGCCTCATCCCGAAGTGTATATGGGAAGAGGTATAATCTAATTCCTTCTGGAGTCACACCAGGAATGGAGAATGTGTTACACATTTCGACAAAGTTGGTCAAGTGAGATGCGGGTCTTCTCCTTGAAGACCTCCAAATTGTCCCACACTTTGGATCATTTGAAGCATGACTAGCTTTATCTCAAATCGTGCATTCTCCTCAATTGTGGGTCTAGCAATTCCGGGCAATAAATCATATAGATTTGATGCTGCATAGTTCCTCATTGGGATATTGTGGTCGGCTGCCAGGAAAACTGGGTCTTGCGCCGGCCGATTTACCCCTTGATTCCCATTGGGCCTATTGTTGTTAGCCATGTTCCTTCTTTGCCTTATACGGTTTTAGCGTGGTCGTGCGCAAAAAGTACGCTCGATCTCTGGGTCGGCTTCAAATTCTGGTTCAGTCCTAATACTCATAAACCGTCAGCCTGCTCTCTGCATTAAACAGACAGTACAACAGAGATCTGTCCTGCAAAATACCACAAAAGTATTCAACACAAAGAAAATTGCCAATCCCCAACAATGGTGCCAAAAACTTGTAAATATATGAAAATGAATGATTATGATGCGCTATGACTTATGATATTGCGATACTACATTCTAAATGTATGCGATGATGCTTAAATGCTTCGTAGTATGCGTTCGTGTAGTGTGTGTCACAAGTTTTCTTATGCTGGAACCAAGTATAATTCCAACGCAAGTTTCTCAGAGTGATCTGAGGTCAAACACGGGGATTGTTGTAATTAATGTGATACTAGTGTGGTATATGCGACCGGTTAAAATAAAGAATAATGAATGGTGTTTGCAGAAAAGTAAATTGCAATCAAAAGTAAATTGCGGTGATAAAATAAAGTGCTGTAAAATAAATTGTGGTGATAATGTAAATGAATAAACAATTAATGATACAGGTTAAGGACTGGCTATGAAGTTGTGTAAAAGAATCTAATGAATGCGGTGGCAAGTTTTGTGAAATGAATTAGAAAGAGAATGGGTTGAGGGAAAGGGCATCGCAAGTTCGTCAATCTTGATGAGGACGCAACTAAGGTTTCGCTTTCCCTTGGCTTACACCTTTCAGTGATCGTTCGTGTTCCCATATGTCTATGGTGAAAAAGAGATGAACGTGATGAACGAAGGTTGTTTCCATCTCTGGAAATACTTCTCTCTTTAGTTAACGCATTCTTCCAACCTTCTTTCGATAGGCGGAATAACATCTTCACTTTTGCTCTCACAGGTGAAGATGCCATCGAGCATGCTTTAGCTAAACTTAGTCGATTTCCTTAACAAGGATTAACTCACTCGTTTAATCCTTCCCCTTTACCCAGGGGATTAGTTACACATGATGAAGAAAATGGATGATGAATGTGTGGAAAAGAACAGAGAAATGACAATGATATTAAAATCTAGAGATCAACGTTTGTTACAGATGGTGAATGAAAGATTAAAGATAGATGAACACAATAGATGAATTGGAAAATAAGAACAAATACGGAAAGAGTGTCAATGTCTTGACACAGATCCTGATCGGAGACGTTGTGCTTGTCGGTATGTGGATGAAATGGAGTGGAAAGCTTCCCTCCCAGGCTTGCTTTCCAGGTAGAAGAGACCTCTCGCACAGAGCTTCTTCTTCGGGAATGGAAAGAATTTCTTGCTCGGAGATTTACCTTTCAGTTTTGTCTCGTCATTCTTCTGGATTTTCTCTGGATTGTCTCTTCAGACCAGCCCCCTCTTCATTGAATTTAAGGAAGTTGTTTATAGACCTTGGCTTCTTCTATATTAGTGGTTTCACTTTGAAAATCTGATAATTCCTGTCATGGCTTGATAGAAATGTCTGCTCTGCTCCACGATCAATCTGTCAGAATTGTACAACAAAAAAGCTGTACACTTGTCAGAAGTCCTTGTGAATACGTTGCTCTTCACATCTTTGATCGATCACCGCATGCGGTTTAATTGTTTTGATCTTCTATCGATTGCTGCATACGGTGAAAATGCATTGATTGTTTGAGTCCATGATCTAAATAAAACGGCAAATAACTTGTATTTCTACAAGTTATCAGGTGCCCAAACATTTCTCTTAATGAATCTATTATCTCTTTAGCCGTAGCTAAGGATTCATGTTTCTTTGCCAAAACATCAGACATGCTGGTAAACACGGGCCTTTTCATTGGCTTTGACCCATCAATCGTATGCTTCTCGAACAGTTCGGTTAGCATTTGAGGTTGGGGTTTGAGGACATTCCTCAGTTAAGACAAATCTTAGATCGTCAACTACCAATATTGTGTTTAGATTTGATTTCCATGCCGAATAATTATCGTCGTTTTGTTTCTCGGAAGCTAAGAGTTGAATTATTGAGCTATTCATGCTGAAAAAGATAAACATATTCTTTTAGAAAAACTATAATCACAAAGAAAACAATTTAATTTAGCAACAACTTAATAATGTACCCTTCATTATTATATTTTGCAATGATATTTCAAAAGTTTGGAGTAACCTCCACCGAAGGGCAGTCGATTATTCCTCTTTTGAACCAAGACAATCTTAACTAGATGTTAACCCCAGAATAACTCTTTAGTTACCGCTACTTTGGTCGAGAATATACTAACATCTTAGTAATTCTTGTAAGTGTAACCTTCCATTTTTGGATTTCAGAAACCAGAATCAACATGCTCCCGAAAGTGGAAAGTCAATATGAAAACTGATCTAAGAGAGCCTATCCAGATTTGAAGTTCGCGGTGTTCTGAATCCTATAATACAACCCTCCGAAGTGAAAGGTCGCTACAGGGTAGACATGCAGGCGCATTATAGGAATCTCATGGTACGACCTAATGGAAGATACCATGGGATATGTTGTTACATACCCCTCACCCAATTACTATGAACTACTTCCCCTATTCACCTTGATATTGATCCATGCAAACACTCTCCGAAGGGAGTCCGCTCCTAAGCACGGCCTAAAGCCCTACATGAACTTCACGATGTGAACTGTTAGGGACGCTAGAGCTAAAAGTACGCTACTTTTCTCTAGCTGAAGTGTTCTATAATGGTTTAGGGTATATATTAAAAAGTACTTAGAGATATATTTTGGCTAAATTAAACATATCCTAAGTCTAGGTGATAGATCTATGTATAACTCTTATACTATATTTTAATCTATGATGTCTAGGTGATAAACAAATTTTATTACCTCACATCTCTCAAGCATGCTCATTAAAACTAGGGTTATTTAACTTAGACGCCAGTTTGATCTCTAGGTAGGAGGTGTTTCGTAAACCGTCATCTTAAGAACCCACAACCATAGACAAGATCTCCCCAGGTAAGTAAATAACTCTTTGTTTAACAAGTAATCGACCTATTCTAACTCTTTAGAAAACCCGATTGAAATTGCACCAATTTAATCCTAGGTGAGCATGCAACTTTTACCTTTGTTATAGATTTTAAAGTCTAGGTTATTTTATAACAATTATAAAATATAATTATAACCATTATAACCCTAGAATCATACATCTATAACATACATTCATACTTAATAATCATGCTTTAATATAACACTTTATATTAAAAAAAACTTAACATGCATACTATATACATTATAACAACTATAACATATATCAAATGCATGTACATGTTAACCTATGGTGGGATTTTTAAATCTATATGGCATACTATATGTACAACAAGATTCAAAATTTAATTAAAACAATTAAAACATGCATCAACATGCATAATTAATTAAACACCCTAAAATGGATTGGTTTTGGTTCTTAAATTAAGCTAACAACTAAATTATTACAATAATAATTTGGTGTAGTACAAAAAACTGCTCTCGAACCAGCTTCAAACACCTTTGAATCAACTTGAACCGGCCAAAAAACTCTCGAATCGACCGAAAAACTCTAAAAACCAGGTTGAACCGGTCAAATCGGTTCGACTGGACTGGCTTGTCAATGCTTGCTGGTGCAATGAAAGCGTAAGGCGGGTCGACGGAAAGCGTACGGGCGCGCAGGTCATGGAAAAATCTGGTCGGGTCGCAGAACGAGCCAGAGCACGTCGTCAACAGCTGGCACATACGGAGCTACTCCGAATCGAGTCGGATCTTGGGCTGGCGAGCGAGTCGTCGGCTCTGGTGGCAATTTCGAGTCTGTGAGCCAATTTTCTCCAAATTTGAAGCTGTCCTCTTTCCCGAAATCGAGCAATTACAGCCTAATTTCAACTCTAATGACTCTAGCAAATTTATAGACCCTTTGCCACACATTAATGCTCATAAACATGCGAGCAATTACAAATTAATACTACAAAAAAAAACCTTAATTTAATTGCCAAAACCTAAAAACCATTTTAGTTCCCAATCTCAATTTTATCTAATAAATTGAAACCCACCACATGCAATTGAGTAAAACTAAAACATGTTCTGACACCACATGATGGAGAAATAGGCATGCGCAGCAGAAATGAGGATCAATTTTACTCTAATTGCACAAATTAAACATACAACCCTAAATTAATTAATTAGGGTTTTTTTTAAATATTACCTTTGAAGCTCCCGAAACTCTTCTATCTCCGCTCGAACACGAATCGAACAACCACTAGAGTTGACCTTCTATCCACTAGACTCAGAACCGGGTTGTGGGACCCGATGGATGAAGAACCCGAGAGAAAGAAAGAGATGGAAATAGAAGATGGATTTTTGGGTTGGGTTTGGGTTTTGAATTTTTCTTAAAAAATTGTGATTTTTCCAGCCTAAATTTAGAAACCAATTTTGGCAAAATGTCCAAAAGTCTTTTCTGAAAATTGAAAGCCCAAACTTATAGAAAAAAACCATGCAAAATTGCATAAAACAGATTCATAAAAACCCAACACCACAAAATCGAACCTGCATCGTTAGCTTGGAAGGCTAGGTGTTATAGTCGACATTGATTCATCATTTTGAACGTATCTAATTCAAAACCGAACGTGAAACTTTGGTTTCATTCGGCTCCTTTATGGAATATGGATAAATTCCTAAATGTAAGAAATAAACAAAAAAAAAATGCCACCCATAACATCTATGTCAGCCTTTCTGTCTAAATGCATTCAAAAGGACCCGCTTTATAGATGATCCCTATACAAGAGAAGATTATAACAATCTTTCCAGATATTTAATTCATTCCCTATTTCTATTTAAAATAATCCTTAGGAAAAGTATTTTGTTTCCGCCGAGCTAAAAAACGATGTCGACGTCTCTAGTAAACCAAAGACATTGTGTAATAGCTATTTTGTTTTGCTTCAATCTCCCTTATACAAAGAAAAATTGAAGATTTAGTTACGATTAGAAAGAATTCCACCTTTATCCATGTATCCCTTATTCCTTCAATTGGAAGTATTGATCCAATTCAAGAAAATTATGTTTCATAATTTCATGATCCAATTTTTTCAATTTTGAACTGATTTTTGGATACAAATCACGAGAATTTATATTTTTCCTCGAATCTTTCATCGAGAGGTAAAGGATTAAATCCTTTTAAGAAATAAAGTTTTTGATCGGAATATTAATCAACCGAAGGATTCCCCACTATAAACCAACACCTAGCCCACTATCTTGTTAGTGGAATTATCCAACAAAAGTTTGGATTTTCCCATTAACTTTAGTCAAAGGGCAAAATAGTCATTTTGTCAAAGTCAAACTTTGACCGAAAAGTCAACATTTTGACTTTCTATGATTTTTTTCGTGTTGACTAATTTTGACCTCCCGAGCATGAATCCGCATTCATTTTCTCGAAATTCAAATCACATTTGAATATAAGGTCGGTCAAAAGTCAACTCTTTGACTTTTAACATCTTTGACCATTTCCATTATTTTCGAGCTTCTGAATATGAACGTATTCATATTCTTGATATTTAAATCACATTTAAATATTAAAGTTGTATCTCTAAACTGAAAAACCGACCACTATATCACATATACTTGTTGGTTTCTCTCTCTTCACCTAATTCGAACAATTCGAATTATTCTATCATACTGTTCTAAGTTTATTCCTTATGAGCTAGTAGGGGAACCTAATGAACTTATAGATCATGGGCTCCAACGATTCGAGATTAGCTAGCTAAACTCTTTAGATGGAGCTAATCAACATTTGTTAACTCATGAGTCATTCCACTATAGTCTCGTAGTTGCACTCCCCTCATTATAGATATATTTGTGTCCATATGATATAACCATGGTTAGTAAGTTAATCCTTCACAGGTTATTCGTAATCTCGGCTGGGTCATAAAAATCGTTTTACCCCCGATACTACATCTTATTCCTTAAGTTCCACTGATCCTTTAATGAACAATTGCTTTAAGGTCCAACCTATAAACCGAACCCCTCTCGGGCCAAGGAGAGGATGGGGCCCCTTGTTCAAGACCTGGATTCAGTACTAAAGGGAACAATCTATCTACTATCCCTATAACGGGTAGGAGCAAATTCCATCTTGCACCCTATGTTTCCAACTATCCACCTGATCTTACCCCTGAAATAGGAGGCTTATTGGGCAAACGATAATGAGCTGCCCTCACCTATGTAGATCTAAGGATAATTCTGAATGAACAGGAGTTCATAGTTAGCTTAGAATTATGATTAAGTTACCTAGGTCATCAATTAATGAAATAGTCAGTTTTATACATTAAACGACGTTTAGAACGTAAAAAGTGTGTTTCATGGTTCAGTCTTATGTAAACTCTTTACATAGGATGCCCCCATTTTCATGGCTCCACATGAACGGTTTAGGATCACATCGTTTGTACTAACTACAAAATGGGCCGCATCCATAGTGTCCCCAGAATAAGGAGCCCAACCTTATTCATATACTATAGCCCATTTTAGTTGTATATTTGAACTTGATCTATATTTATGTCACTACATAAAGTTCAAACTTAAACTTAATAGCCTTGAATCCTTAGTTTATTGGATTCATGAATATAGAATTTAAATTTACTAAAGATTTTCAATAAAACCTTTATTGAACAAGAATATGATATTACAAACTATGTGTTTTAGGACATAAAATCCAACACCAGCTTCATCAACAACTTTTGTTGATGGAGTTGCTCTGTCAACATCTCTCGTTGATGTATTTGTCGTTCCTCTAGACATTTCTTCTATTACTAGCTTACTGCGAGGTTGATGATTCTTCATGTGATCTTCCTCTAGGAAGGTTGCATTTGTCGATACAAATAGCTTGTCTTCCTGAGGATCGTAAAAGAAACCACCTTTCGTTTCTTTTGGGTAGCCTACAAATAGGCATACTTTTGAACGACGTTCCAGCTTTTTAGGATTTTGCACCAACACATGTGCTGGGAAACCATAAATTCTGAAGTGATGTAAACTTCCTTTACGTCCTTTCCATAGCTCGTAAGGTATTTCAGAAACACTTTTCGAGGGAACCATGTTCAAAATATACACTGCAGTTTCAATTGTGTGTCCTCAGAAAGAATTTGGTAACTAAGCATAACTCATCATGGAACGAACCATGTCCAACAAGGTTCTGTTTCTTCTTTCTGCCACACCATTTTGTTGTGGTGTGCCAGGGGCTGTGAGTTGAGATTGGATTCCATGTTCTATTAAATAGTTATGAAATTCTAAGTCCATATACTCACCACCTTGATCTGATCGAAGTGTTTTAATATTTTTACCTAATTGGTTTTCAATCTCCGCCTTATATTCTTTGAACTTTTCAAATGTTTCAGACTTTTGGTGCATTAGGTAAATATGCTCATACCTAGAATAATCATCAACGAAGCTGAAGAAATATTCATACCCTCCTCTAGCTTTAACATTCATTGGACCACAAAGGTTTGAATGTTCCAGCTCCAAGGGTTCTTTGGCCCTAAGACCTTTTTCAAAAAAAGATCTTTTAGTCATTTTACTCTCAAGACAGAATTCACAAGGTGGTAATGAACTGTCTTCTAACTTATTTTGATGATCGTTCTTAACCAGTTTCTCAATCTTGTTGAGATTTATGTGATCCAGTCTCAAGTGTCAAAGGTAGGAATTTGGAGAAACTTTCTTTTTCTTATGAGTTTCAATAGTTTTAACATCTCTATGTTCAAAACAGCTCTAACCTCAGTCGGTTTTAATAAATACAAATTATTTTCTAATTTTGCATAACAAATTTAGTTATTTCTTGAATTGATGAACACTTCATCATTTTCGAAAGAAACTTTATAATTTTTTTCTAGCAAACAAGAGATATATATTAGATTCCTTTTCATAGAAGGAATGTAATAAACATTTTTAAGATAAATGTATTTATCTCCTATAAATAACTTCATATCTCCCACTGCTTTAGCTGATACAATCTCTCCGATCCCTACCTTAAAGATTGTTTCACCTTCTGTCAACTGTCTCTAGAAACTTGTTTCCTGTGAGAAAGTACAGACATGATTCGTGGCACCAGAATCAATTATCCAGGTTTTATCGTTTTCCACTAAGCATGCTTCGATAACAAGTAAATCATATTTATTTTATTGTTCGAATTTTATATTCTCCTCAATATCGTTCAAAAATTTAGATGAGTTGGAAGGTAGAGGAAAATCCTTTGTTAAAACTCTTTTAGAACCATTAACCGTTAGTAATTTGTATGTTGATTTGATTTTACTTTTAGCTAATTTGGAAGCGAGTATTCTAGAAGAATTCGACATGCTAAATTTTTTTTAACAAATTCTAATTAACAAATTGCAACTAAATCCAAAGTCAAGTTTTAACAAAAACAAGTAATAATGTACCCATAACCATTATTTATATGCAACAACACTATAATGAGTTAGAATACGTGCTACCAATGGGCAGTAAAATACTCCTTCACTAAAGCAAAACAATTTTGACCAAATACTATCACCAGAATATAGTCATTTAATTACCGTTTTCGGTTAGAAGTTACTAACACTTTAGTAATTCTGTAAGTGTAACCCTCTGTTTTCAGACGTCAGAGGTTGATCCCAACTATGCTACCGAATTGGAGAGTCAATGTTGGGAATGAACCTAAGAAATCCCATCCATTTCTGGAGTTTGAGTTGTTCCAAATCCTATGTTACAACTCTCCTCCGAGGGGGTAGCCATTGTTAAATGACTAGCAAGGGCCGCCTAAAGCAAACCAGCAGGCACAACATAGAAATCTCACAATCCAAACTAACGAAAGACACCGCAAGACACGTTGACACATATCCTTCACCCACTTACTATGAACTATTTCCCCTGTTCAACTTGTTATTGACTCATAAAAACACTATTCGAATGGAGGTCACTCCCAGGGTAACACGAAGCATCATATATGAAGGATCTCATATTGAGAGTTCCTTGAGCGTGTTTGGATCATTCCGATCTCACCGTGGCCAAAATACAAACAATATATATTCATCACATACAGTTATGCAAATAAATCTAATTATCGACATGCTCAGAACAAGATAATTAACATGGAAAGGGTTCCATACCAGTTGAAGACTATTTTCAAACTTCAGAATCCCAACACAACGGATTCCTCCAATCATATTATATTTATATCCTATTGTTTGATATCACATATCTACTATAGTATTTACTCCTTTACTTGATAAAATCATATTTATATCTAATTTCCTCCAAAATAATGTATCTCATACATCTAGCCAATTCTATCATATATAATTAACCAGTCCAATTATATCATGTATAATCGAACTTCCTCTTGTCAATTTGAACATTTCAAATTAACCCAAATACTGGTTCTCGACTTTATCCAAGCTACCCAGGGGACCTAATGGACCTATGGCTCGAAGCTCCAACGGTTTGTGAATAGTGACTAAACTCTTTAGCCACGAGATCCACCATCCGTTAACTGCCAAACATTCCACTAAAGACCAACAACTGAACTCTTCTTACCACAGATATATATCTGTGTGCATCGAATATAACCAATCATGAGTACGATGACCTTTTACAGATGCTCGTAAGTACAGTTGGGCCAATTTACCGTTTTGCCCCTGTAGTTACATCTCACTCCTTAAGTACTACTGATTCCTCTAGTGAACAATACAACATAGTCCAATTATGTGTGAACACCTCTCGGGCCAAGAGAATGTGTGTGGCGCCACATCGTTCAAGCCCCAGAATTAGCCCTTAAGGGAGCCATCTATATAGGTACACCTGCCTCGGGGAAGGAGTGAATTCCATCTTGTGTAGCTGAGTTCCCAGCTCCCAAATCAGACGAATCTCCAAAATGGTAGGTTTGAATCGACGACCTGACCACTCGCACCCATAAAATCAAAGAACCGCCCTTAATGGCAGGAGTTCCCAACACACTCAGGATTGAGGTTATGTTACCTATGGTCATCCTAGTGATGTGAAGTCTTTGTCATAAACGGTGTTATATAACGAGACGTTAACACTTCATGGTCAGGTCTTATACAAACTCTTTGTATAGGACGCCCCCACTCGCATGTTCCCAACATGAATGATCAAGATCAGACCATCTATGACAAGTCACAACACTTGTGACCATTCCACAAAGTGGGCCGCATCCGTAGCGTTACCAGGATAAACTTTTAAAGAGGACATGAGATGTATTCTTCTAGCCATATACTTGATAGGCATGAAATGTATTCTAATCTTCTTATCTTATTCTTATGTCATACAACACATGGATGAATGATGACTTTATTTTCTTTATGCGATACTACTTCTAGATATGCGTTATTAATGAAAATCATGTAGTATGCTATGTGTTGTCACAAGTTTCCTTGTGTTGGAACCAAGTATAATTCCACCGCAAGTTTCTCAGTGTGATCTGAGGTCGAACACAGGGATTATTTTAGGTTAATGCGTTACATTCGTGATATATGCGACCGGGGGTTTTTCAATTTAATAAAAGTGTGGTTTGTACATGCGATAAAGTAAATTGTGCAGTAAAGTAAAGATGCGTTAAAATAAATGTGCAATAAAAGTAAAGTGCAAATAAAAGTAAACCTAAGCTATGATGATACAAGATACAGGTAACATGATACATGATACCGAGATTGAGACTAACTGTGAAGAATATACAAAGAATCGTGTTATGCGGTGGCAAGGCTTATGTATGAAGCAGAAAGAGAAAAGATAATTAGTATAAACATCACAAGTTCCTTAATTGCATTAAAGACATAACTGCGGTTCCGCTTTCCCTTGGCGTACACCTCTCGATGATCGGCCGAGGGATGAACGTAATGAATTCAAGGTTGCTTCCATCTCTGGAAGTACTTCTTACTTTAGTTAATGCATTCTTCTAACCTTCTCTCGAAAGATCAGAATGGCATCTTCACTTCTGCTCTCACAGGTGAAGATGTCGTCTAGCATGCTTTAGCTAAACATCCTTATTTCTTTAGCATAGATTAAGTTACTTGTTTAATTCATATTAATTACCAGGGGATTAAGAAAACATCATGGAGGAAGCAATTAATAGAGGAATGGAAATAGACAGAAAGATGGAGATGAAAATGATCATGACATTCAATAATACTATTTAGCGTCTGATACATGATTGAGAATGAAGAGATTAAGAAAATGAAATACAATTGATGAATGAGAGTTAGAAACAAATATAGATGAGTGCCAACATCTTGACACAGATCTAGATGGAGAAATCGTTTGTCGCCGTCTGGAGTGAACAGAAGGATGAGCTTCCCTCTCAGGCTTGCTCAACCGGTAGAAGGGATCTAGGTATAGAGCTTCACGACGGGGATTTGGCAAATTTATGCTGAGACTCACCTTTCGGCCTTGTCTCTTTTCTTCCTGGACTTCTCTGATCAGCACTCAGATCAACCTCTCTCTCAATATACAGATATTAAAATAGTCTCGTATCAAGTATATCTTTCAGTGAATTCTATGAGGGTATTTATAGGCTGAAGGCTTTGACTCTTTGACTTGTGGTCCCCACTTTATTGTTATGGAAATTCCGAGAATGGTGGAATAAATATTCCTTCTGTTATGCAATCAGTCCATAAAAAATGCACAACGGTTAGTTGTACACGTGTCAAAATCCTCCGCGATTGCGTTGCTCATTTGCATCTTTCGATCGTGTGCCCACATGCGGCTTTGTTTTTATTACCGCATGCGGTTGAAGTTTAGCTCTGGATCGACTGTCGCATGTGCCATCATTGCGTGGATTGTCTATTCATTGTTGATTGATGGGCGTAATGCGACGGAGATGCATTGTTCAGTTTCTCTTTGAGCCTTGATCGCAAGTGGTGACTTGGTTTCCTACAAAACAGAATAGAAATATCCTTTTCTACCATCTTGATGGTGTCAGTGGATGTATTGGGGATAATTTATAATTATTGTATTTCTTAACCAATTTCCATACAATCGACGCATATTTTCTCTCTTTTAACCACAATATCTAAGTAAGGCAGCATAAATAACTTGTATTTCTACAAGTTATTATCCATATACTACAGACCATTTTAGTTATCACTCAAGACATGATCCACTTGTATGTCACCACATACATGCTTGAGTCACATACAGATAACTAGGGATTTTATGTTTATTGGTTTGTGGTAAAGCAAATAAAACAATTAAGTGAGAAAAAATACAAGATGGGAAGTAAATATCATATATTAACAACACAAGTGTTCGTACATACTGTTTACAATCTACAAGACATGAGACTTTAGGACATTAACCCCAACAATCTCCCACTTATCCTAAAGCGAAGTGGGGTGTACTATAAACTTAGTACAAAACAATAAACTAGGGCATAAAAGCCCAGTACAAGAAAATCTCCCACTTGCCCTAGTCCAGCCGCGGGCGATCCTGTAGACCCATGCTCCGTAGATGACCCTCAAACACTGTAGCTGTGAGAGCCTTCATAGATGAGTTAGCAACATTGTGCTTCGAAGCGATCTGTGTGATGATCACGTCCCCTCGATGCACTATCTCGCGGATCAGATGATACTTCCGCTCTATGTGTTTGCCACGCCTGTGACTCCTTGATTCCTTGGAGTTCGCCACTGCCCCACTATTATCACAATAGAGGGTAATGGGCCTAGACATATCTGGAACAACCTCCAAGTCTGTCAAGAACATCCTGAGCCAGATGGCCTCCTTAGCAGCTTCACAAGCCGCTACGTACTTCGCCTTTATAGTGAAGTCAGTGATGGACCCTTGCTTAGTGCTTTGCCACACTATAACTCCTCCGTTAAGAGTAAAGACTGACCCTAATGTGGACTTGCGAGAGTCCTTATCAGTCTGAAAGTCAAAATCCGTGTATTCTGTAAGGATCAAATCCCTCGAACCATACACGAGCATATAGTCCCTCGTTCTCCGAAGATACTTGAGGATGTTCTTCACTGCGGTCCAGTGAACCTGGCCTAGGTTAGACTGATACCTACTAACTATGCCCACAGCCTAACAGATGTCTGGACGAGTACAGAGCATCGCGTACATCAAACTGCCAACAACGGACGCATATAGGACCCGTCTCATCTCCTCAACCTCTTGAGGTGTCTTAGGCACATGTCCTTAGACAGTGACTCCATGCCTGAATGGCAGTAGGCCCCTCTTGGAGTCTTGTATCGAGTACTTGAGCAACATCTTGTCAATGTACGATGCCTGAGATAGTGCTAGCACTTTGTTCTTACGATCTCGAAAGATTTGTATACCTAGAATAAACTGAGCCTCTCCCAAATCTTTCATTTGGAATTGGGTTGCTAGCCAGTTCTTAACTACAATTAGTAGACCTATATCATTCCCAATGAGTAGGATATCGTCTACATACAACACTAAGAAGACTACCGTAACGTTGATAATCTTCTTGTAGACACAAGGTTCATCAACATTTTGGTCAAAGCCATACAACTTGATCGCAATATCAAACCATATGTTCCAAGATCGAGACACCTGTTTTAGTCCATAAATGGACCGATTCAGTTTGCAAATCTTTTGCTCTTGACCTTGGGCTATGAATCCCTCGAGCTGCACCATATAAATGGTCTCCTCAAGATTGCCATTCGAAAAGGCCATCTTGACGTCCATTTGCCATATCTCATAATTATGATAAGCTGCAATAGACAGGAGGATGTGGATCGACTTTAACATGGCAACAGGCGAGAAAGTCTCCTCATAGTCGACTCTCTCTACCTGGGTATAACCCTTTGCCACAAGTCAAGACTTGAAGGTCTGTACCTTCCCATCGGCACCCCATTTGCGCTTCTAGATCCATTTACAACCTATAGGGAGAACCCCATCAAGCTAATCTACAAGATCTCATACTGAGTTGAAGTACATCGACTCCATCTCAAGATCCATGGCATTGACCCATTCATCCCGGTCAACATCCTCCATTGCCTTCTTATAAGACAACGGATCCTCAACGTCACCATCTGCTACCATAACAAGGATTTTCGTGAAACCTAGATAGCGAACGGGTGGTTTCGCAATCCTCCCACTACGTCGAGGTTCCCTCAACTCTTGAGGTGGAACCGACCTACTGGATGAACTCCCATCAGTAACTCTTGTTGATGTAGCAGGCTCTTCAATAACTCTTATTGAAGTTTCAGTAGTTTCATTCAAAAGTTCACGTAACACTACTTTGCTTCGTGGACTGTGCTCCCTTATATGATCCTTCTTCAAGAAAATAGCGTTTGTTGAAATAAACACCCTATTTTCCATCAGATCATAAAAATAACCCCCTCATGTACCTTTGGGATAGCCTACAAAGAGGCATAACCTCGACCATGGTTCCAACTTCTTGGGATTAGCCTCAAGCACATGTGCAGGGCAACCCCAAATGCAGAAGTGACATAAACTAGCTTTATGCCCCTTCCACAACTCCAGAGGTGTTCTGGCAACATTCTTGGAGGGAACACAGTTGAGTATGTATACTACAGTCTCCACTGTGAAACCCCAAAACGAGTCCGGTAAGAAAGCGTAACTCATCACCGAGCGAACCATGTCTAACAAGGTCCTATTTCTCCTCTCCGCTATACCATTCTGCTGAGGTGTACTCGACGCTGAGAGTTAGGAAATGATTCCATGTTCTATCCAATAGTCCTGGAATGTCGAGTCCAACAACTCTCCACCTCGATCCGATCGAAGTGTTTTAATCCGTCTATCTAATGCGTTTTCAACTTCAGCCTTGAACTCTTTGAACTTTTCAAAGGATTCAAACTTCCGTTGCATAAGATAAACATACTCGTACCTAAAGTAATCATCAGTAAAACTGATAAAATACTCATAGCCACCTCGGGCTCGCACATTCATAAGACCAAAAAAGTCAGAATGTACTAACTCAAGAGGCTTCTTGGCTCTATAACCTTTTCGTGTAAAAGGTCGTTTAGTCATTTTACATTCAAGGCAAGATTCACACACAGGTAAAGATTTTTTTTTTAACTCACTTAGAAGTCCATTCTTCACCAATCTCTCAATCCTATTGAGATTGATGTGCCCTAAACATAGATGCCAAAGTTGGGCATTTTCTTTTGGAGAAGTTTGTCGACGTTTTGATTGAATTATGGTAGTTCTGAATATTTCAGTATTATGGAAGGAATTACTAGCAAACGACCTTAGCACATATAAATCCGATTCCATATTTGCTATGCAAATAAAAACACCATCTTTATGAATAAATACTTTATTCACATCAAAAGAGGCAGTATATTTACAATGCAATAAACACTTTACAGAAATAAAGTTCCTTTTTAGTTCAGGAACAATATATACATCATTTAAAATAAGAAACCTATTTTGTAAAGCTAACTGTAGTCCTCCCACTGCCACAACTGAGACGACGTGCCCGGTGCCTACTTGCATTATCATCTCACTAGCCTCCAGCTGTCGCCAAGATCTAATCCCCTGAAAAGAAGAACGAACATGATTAGTGACACCTGAATCAATTATCCAGGCAGAATCATCAGTTTCCACTAAATAAGTTTCAAGCACAAGCAAATCACATTTACCTTTATCGGCCTTAGCCTTAGCCTTGGTTGCTTTCTTCTCTTTTAAATACCAAGGACAGTTCCTCTTCCAGTATCTATTTTGGTTGTAATGGAAATATTTTCCTTAGCAACTTGTGGATGCCTCCTTCGGGCGATAGGCGATGAGTTAGCAGGTGCCTTCCCTTTTCCCTTACCACCCTTCTTCTTCTTCCCCTTTGCAGAGTTAGAAGTAGAAGGTGCAAACTTCGTTCCTGAGGTCGAACCTCTATGGAACGTCCTGGAGGATGAAGCAACATTTGCCTCACCCTTCTACCTCTCCTTACTTTTCAGTAAAGATTGGTATGTCTGCAACTCGTTGAGGAGAGTTGTAAGGTTATACTTCACTTTGTTAAGAATCACATTACTAACAAAGTGCAGGAAGCTTTCCGGCAAAGATGCTAACCTGGCTGCCCTCATCGATGGTAGACCCATTCAACTCTGCCACATTAAAGTGGACCATCATGTTTAATACATGTTCACGAACAGAGGTATCTTCTTGCTTTTTGGAGTTGAATATGTATTTAAGAGCCACATGCATAAGCTGTTCAGGTGGTTGTCCAAACATCCCCCGCAAGGACTCCATGATCTCACATGCTGAGACCATAGACTCATGTTTCTTGGCCAAGACTTTAGAAAGACTTGCCAAGATGTAGGCTCGGGTCTTCTCATTCGCCCTTTTCCATCGCTCGTATGCCTCCCAAAAATTTTGAGCAACATTTAGAGCTGGAATAGGAGGACAAGCCTCCGTGAGAGCGAACATGAGATACTCGATGATTAGGATCGTCGTGATCATGTATTTCCATGTTGAGAAATTATCGCCAGTAAGTTTTTTTGCGCTTAACAACGATAACGTGGCTGTTGCCATTTGAAAATGTTGCTGAAAATATGAACAAAACTTTATTAGATTTTGCTAAACCACTTTTAAACCAATCAGTTTTGCAAAACAGTTTCAAGTACCCTAAGTTATAGACTTCTATTTTGCAATGATGCCCCAGTGAGGCAGGACAAATGCCACCGGTGGGGTGATCAGTTGCCCCTTCGCTGGGATGAGACATTCTCAACCATTAGGCAGAACCAACTCTTGGAACTAAACCTAACAGCCACCATTTTTCGGTCCAGAATCGTTGACCTTTAATTATTCCGCGTAAGTGTAACACTTTGCTTTCGGAGCCAGAGTCCCGCCCTAATATGCTTATCGTAGGGAAAAGACGGATTAGGATAAGAGACTAAGTTAACTTATCATCTTACAGAAGATCAAATAAAGAAACGTGCAAAACTACCATCCTTTAAGGGGACACTCCCAGGGTGCCTCGAGGCGATGCGCAATAACTTTATTCAACCAAACGAGGGAGACCGAGGGATATGTTGTCGCACTTCCCGCTCCCACTTACTATAAAAATTCTCTCCATCCACCTTGATATTGACCTACCCAAACACCATCCGTTGGGGGGACACGCCAAAGGTGCCGCGAGGCCGAGGATAGATCTCACGGTGTGGACTATTTAGGAGAAAAGTGAAAGGTTTAAGTGAAGCATCTCATGCCTCAAGTACCTCCCACCGAATGTTCTACCTAGGGATTCATTAACCTAGACAATCCGGCTACTGATTTTAGTCTAAGTCATCTTTTTAATCTCTGCTCATAAACAACGTTTGTCTATGAAATATGAATAACTTCAAGTAGTCATATTTAAACACTTTAATGGACTGTCCTTAACTTGTATGCATGCATCAAATCTATCTAATTCACCTTTCCAGGTAAGTTCCTAGGTAGGGGTGTTATGTTTCCGTCAACCTAAATACCCCAGCCTAAACAGAACTCGCCTTAGATAAAAGGTCCCTTATAGATAGATTTGCTACACTTTAACCTTTTATTAGCCGATTTAATCCTATTAAACTCATGAAAAGATTAAAGCCTTAGGGTTGCTAATCATATTAGAACCGTGATCTTAGGTCTATGTGATCCAAGTTTTAAACATTTTAAGACCATGAATTAAGCCTAAGTGAGCATGCATGTCTTTCTTATTTCTTTTAGTTCTAATTTCTCTTTAACTTTTAAAAAGAAACAACTAAAAATATTTCACACAACGAGGCGTTTATAACATTTATAAAATAACCTATGTGTCATGCTTCATGTAATGTCCGGTCATTACTATATATAACTTTTATATATAAAGCGTAACAACCTAGCAAACATGCTATCATTCACCCGTATACTACAACAATTATAATATAAAGATGATGCATGTCAATGCTTTTTATGCATGCATAAATATAACTCTTATATTATATGATGCATGAGCATGCTCTTATATAATTAAATCACGCTTCTCTAAATTATAAAAATTATAATAAAGAGATGATGCATGACTATTGCATAACCTAAGGTGGGATTTATTATATGTGCATACCATATGACATAAAAAACATACATCGCATGTAATAAACAAAAGATTAATGGACCGGGATGAGCCTTTACAAAAAAAATCGGAACGAAAAAATCGTATCTATTACATTTTTCATCGAGCAAACCGGTTCACAGGCGAACCGGTTCTTGAACCGCCAGGAGGTCTTCATCGTGTAGCAAACTACAGCAGGTAGACGATTGTTCAGCGCCCACTAGACGATAGGAGCATAAGTAAACGATCGCGTAGACAACGACAAGGCTGCGAAGCCTGACCGTCCATGCGATCGTGTAGCACGACTACAGGTAAGCGATTTACCTTGAGTTACTAAGCGATCATTTAGTCAGTTACTAAGCGATGAAGCTTGTTGACCTAAACGATCGTCTAGCACGCGCGCTTTAAACGATACATGAACGTCTCATCGTCTACACGATGCGTGCAATCAGGTAAACAATTTGCCTTGCGATACTAATCGATTGTTTAGTCAGTTACTAAGTGATGAAGCTTTCTAACCTAAACGATCGTCTAGCGCATGCGCACATTAAACAATACTCAGTGATCGCGTACCCGATCGTCAACCTGATGCGACCAATTCTTGATCGCATTCCCCATCGTTTAACCGATGCGTTCAACCGTGATCGCGTACTCCTTCATCTTTATGATGCGATGGATAGCGATCGCGTAGAACTTCTTCTGCACGATGCGATCAACCCTAGATCGCCTCCTTCCTCGAAGAGCCGCAACGCTTGCCCAAAACTTCGACGAACGACTCAAAACTTCAAACAAACTTTGAATACAGACTCGATAACTATTATTAATGCCCAAAAATGTAGAGGCATTTACAAATAACTGCAAATGTAAAAGGATCTAACAAACCGATGCTAATAATCCCGAAAACATCCATTAATCCGGCACATCCACAGCAGATTTAACAATTAAAACAGCGTAGAAATACACCCACCATGAATGTAAAAGTCATTTCGTTGCAACAGATGAAATCGGAGTATCAGAACCTGGCTCTGATACCAATTGAAGGATCTCATACCGAGAGTTCCTTGAGCGTGTTTGGATCAATCCGATCTCACCGTGACCAAAATACAAACAATATACATTCATCACATACAGTTATGCAAATAAATCTAATTATCGGCATGCTCAGAACAAGATAATTAACAGGAAAATGATTCCATACCAGTTGAAGACTATCTTCGAACTTCAGAACCCCAACGCAACGGATTCCTACAACAGATCTACCAACACCTAGCGGGAACATCGACTGCAACAACATGATCAACGCGAACATGAACACCGCAACGAAGATGACACCACCACTAATGAGCCCCAGGTATTCTCGAAGTGAAAACTTAAAAGGTGGGCTTTGGTAAATTTGGTAGAGGACGGATGACAAACAAGTCGTGTAGGCGATAAGCAAGTGGGAGAGAAAATAGTGCTATTGTATAGCAGAAGTGCTTATCGCATAGAGAAGCTACACGATCGTGTATGAAATGTTGAACGATCGTTTAGGAAAAACGTATATGATCGTTTAGTTAAATCGCGAGGTAAACGATCGTTTAGATGGAGAAGCAACTATCGTATAGGCTCTCGAGCGATCGTTTTACGAAATGCTTTGGGCGGTAAAAGAAAATATCGATTGCACACCGCAAAATGAAAACCTTTTTCATTTTAACCCATCGGTTACCATAACCGACGCTGCCCACTACCCACGTCCGAACGTGGAAAAATGATTAATTATCATATAATTAATCAATCAATTAAATAATAAATATAATCATATTATATTTATATCCTATAGTTTGATATCACATATCTAGTACAGTATTTTCTCTTTTACTTGATATAAATCATATTTATATCTAATTTTCTCCAAAATAATGTATCTCATACATTTAGCCAATTATATGATATATAATTAATCAGTTTAATTATATCATATATAATTGAACTTCCTCTTGTCAATTTGAACATTTCAAATTAACCCAAATACTAGTTCTCGACTTTATCCAAGCTACCCAGGGGACCTAATGGACCTGTGGCTCGAAGCTTCAACGGTACCTGAATAGCTGACTAAACTCTTTAACCACGAGATCCACCATCTGTTAACTGCCAGGCATTCCACTAAAGACCAACAACTGAACTCTTATTACCATAGATATATTTCTGTGTCCATCGAATATAACCAATCATGAGTACGATGACCCTTCACAGATGCTCGTAAGTACAGTCGGGCCAATTTACAGTTTTGCCCCTGTAGTTACATCTCACTCCTTAAGTACCACTGATTCCTCTAATGAACAATACAACATAGTCCAACTATGTGTGAACACCTCTCGGGCTAAGAGAAGGTGTGTGGCACCACATCATTCAAGTCCCGGAATTAGCCCTTAAAGAAGCCATCTATCTACTTACCCCTACCTCAGGGAAGGAGTGAATTTCATCTTGTGTAGCTGAGTTCCCAACTCCCAAATCAGACGAATCCCCAAAATGGTAGATTTGAATCGGCGACCTGGCCACTCGCACCCATATAAATCAAAGGACCGCCCTCAATGGTAGGAGTTCCCAACTCACTCAGGATTGAGGTTATGTTACCTATGGTCATCCTAGTGAAGTGAAGTTTCTGTCATGAACGGTGTTATATAACGAGACGTTAACACTTCGTGGTCGAGTCTTATACAAATTCTTTGTATAGGATGCCCCCGTTCACATGTCCCCAACACGAATGATCAGGATTAGACCATCTGTGACAAGTCACAACACTTGTGACCATTCCACAAAGCGGGCCGCATCCGTAGCGTTACCAGGATAAGGTTTTCCTCTTTTATCCATATACTACAGACCATTTTGGTTATCACTCAAGACACATGTCACCACATACATGCTTAAGTCACATACAGATAACCAGGGATTTTATGTTTATTGGTTTGTGGTAAAGCAAATAAAACAATTAAGTAATATCATATATTAACAACACAAGCGTTCGTACATACTGTTTACAAACTACAGGACACGAGACTTTAGGGCATCAACCCCAACAATATGAATCTCACGATGTGAACTATGTGGAGACGTGGAAGTTGAGATCTGTGTATCATATATTTTATTTATGTTTGAACGACTTCCCCTTATTCACCGGAATCTAGATTTATGCAAATACTTTCTGAATGGAGGTCATTCCCACGATACCGCTTAAATCTCGATTGTGAACTCTTAGAGACATGAGAGCTAAAAATAATGTATCGTATATGTTATTAATCTCCCACTGAAGTGTTCTAATAACTTTATCATATAAGTTATTAAACTCCCACTAAAGTGTTCTTCTATTAATTTTGGTATATTTATACTTAAGTTTAATTTAAACAACCCTAAATCTGTGTAGCTTATCCAAGTATAACACTTATAAATGGATTTAAACCTACAATGTCTAGGTTATAAACCATTTTATTTACCTCACACTACTCACGTACGCTTATAAAACCAGTTAACAATGCTTAATTATTCGGCCATAATGCCCAGATAGAATGTATTCCGTAAATCGTCAACTTAAGTACCTCCAACCTTAGACAGGATTATTTACCAGTTGAGTTCGTAACCATGTTTTACAAGATATCGACCTATTTTAACTTATTAAAACAAGTGGTTAACTTACGTGAGCATGTAGTTTATCTTTGTTATGGATTTTAATGTCTAACTCAATTTTATAACAACTTATAAAAATTAGACATGCTCTTACATCCACAACATGCATCAAAGGCATTCAAATTTATATAACAGTTATATTAAATAATAGAAACCCTAAACATGCATCCTATACATTATAACAATCTATAACATATATATAATGCATGTAACATGCTTCCTATGGTGGGATTTTAAATCTAAATGGCATACTATATGCACAAACATGTTTAAGTTTAAATATAACATACATCACATGCATAATTATTTAAATTATACTGATATGGTTCAACTTTGGCATCCTAATCAAGTAAAACAACTAATTTATTACAAATTAGGGGGGGAAAAGCTTCAATTTGGTGTAGAACCACCCGAACTGCTCGAACTGGACCTCTAAAGCATCAAAATGGGTCGAACCAGTCCAAAAATGGTCAAACTGGACCGGATAGGAGTTGATTCGGTTGAACCGAAAAAACCCCATGTGAACCGGCTTGAGCGTGCGCCTTAGATCTGGGCTGGGATGAACAACGACGTGACGCTGCATCCCAGTGTTGCGACGCTGCGGGAAGAACATCACGATCTGGGCAGCCACGAAGAACAGCGTTGCAACGCTTAAGGGTAGTGTTGCAACACTGCTTGGACAGAAGCCATTCTGCAAAATTTTCTCCTCGACCTTGCTTACTTCAATCTCCAAATTACAGCTTAATTCGGATTTTAATGACTCCAAATTAATTACAGACTCTAGAGCACACATATAAGCTCATCAATCAAGAGCCAATTACAAATTTAACTTGGAAAACAAAGAGAAATCTAATGCCAAAGCTAAAAAACCATCCATATCAGTCCAAAACATGCAATATCATAAATTCACCCACCAAAACTCAAATTAACGTTAATTGAATGCTTAAATCATGCTCTGATACCAATTGATGGAATAGACAAGCATGCAATGGAAGCAAACATAATCAATAAGTACTCCAATTACATTTAATTTGAGTTCTAAAGCATGCATTTTTCGAAAAACACAAGAGGGTTTCAAAATAGACTTACCTTTGATGAATTCTTCCACTTCCAAGCTGCTCTTCACGTTAATTTAGCTCTAAATCGACAGTGAACCACCAGAGATCTTCTCTACTATTCTCAACCTTGAATTTGAGTGGTGGAACTCAAATTTGAGTGAATTTGGTGAGGAATTTTCAGGGTTTGAGAGGGAGAAGATGTAGCAGAAAACTCATTTTTCTAGTTGAATCTCATTGTTCTTCTCCATCATTTAGGAGGTGTTTGATAAATGGGTATGAGTTTTTTGGTTAGATGGGTATTTATTACCTATGTTTGTTAAGCCCATAAAGAAAACCTATGGACTATTAAAACCCTTTTTTACCCATTCAGAACTCCCTTTTTTATCCCCTCAAAACTAATCCTAAAAATCAATATATTTTCATTTCTTTTTCTCTTCCCCATCTTTGCCGTTTGGATCTTTTTTTTTTTTTTTTATCGTCAAACCTATGGGTTATTAAAACCCATTTTTTACCCACTCAAAACTCTTTTTTTTTTATCCCTCAAAACTAACCATATTATATAAAAATAAACGGTATGATATGTGAAATAATAAAGTTAAGTTAACAAGATTCAATATATATACATACAATATACCAATTAGTAATTGGGATAATTACCTTCAATATATATTCATACATTCAATATATAATATACAATATACCAATTAATTGAGCAGCAATATGAAATATATTTTGTTGGTATGTTTTATCGATGGAAGAGAATTAGAATTATTATAGTTTTTGAAAAGAATATATGAAAAATAATATATTATGTTCTACAAATTGAGAAAAAAATTGAGATAGTCTAGTTTATGTCATAAATAATTTGAGAAAATACGTGTATATTTGAAAATTAATCAACAATAGCAAAGCATAAAACTAAAAAAATAAAAGAATGAAATAAAAAAAAAATAAACTGAAAAAAAAAAGAACAATCTCATTAACAAAAAACTGCATCAGAACAACTCTACAAACAAACATAGACAATTTAACTCTTCAGATAATAATTATTAACTCAACTCAATTCAACTCAACTCTCTACTTTTATCACATACCAAACACACCCTTAGTGTTTTTAATCACGGAATACAGGCAAGCAACATCAGCAGGGAAGTTGCTGATTTTTTAATTATTAATTTAAATAAATAAATAATAATTTTCGTTCGATAAATAAGGATTCTCCGGTTCGACTTCGACTTCCCCCAAAAGGAAAAATGGGACGAAAACGGATATTACAAATTCCACGGAGATGAGATGAAAAGTGGATCCCGACCATGCCCTGTTGCAGTCCCACCTTGATAGCAGAAAATTAAAGACCTAAAAAATTTAAGCTTTTTAGTTTTTATACAAATTTAAAAAACTAAAAAGGAAACTGAGATTTTTAAAAATCAAGCTTACCACTACTTAATCACTATATGCTAAAAACAAAAAACAAAATATTATTTTTTATTTTAAAATTTGAGCTTCTTATATAAATATATTACAAAATTTTGAAACCCAATAACTAAAAACAAAGAGATCATATATACACAAAGTACAATTTTTTTTTTTTTTTTTTTTGAACAACATTACAAAGTACAAACTTAGTTTAACATGCTAAAGTTCAAATTTATTATAAAGAAAAAAAAAAAAAAAAAAAAAAAAAAAAAAAAAAAAAAAGGAACAGTCTCCATATGGATTCACGTCCACTTCCAACACATAAAATAGCAGAACAAAGAGAGTCCTTAAGCTCGGAAGAAGCGCAAACAAAGGCATCGATCTCACCGGTCCGATTCAACCAAAGCGGCGGCCAGCGGAAGGATCGGCAGTATCGCATCCTGTTCCGCCCTCATCATGCTCATCGCCTCCGCGCCGAAACTGATTGGATGAAATTGATTGAGCAGCGGCGGCGGAATAACGACCGGCAGAAGTATCTTGAGAAATGTTGTGCGCACTGGAAAAGAGATCGATAGTATCGGACTCCGAAATTTTTCCCGATTCGAGTGGCGTACCGTGCTTGTAAGCGACTCTTAGAGCTTCGTCTTCGGATAATTTCGCTTGAGCAGCACCGTATGCGATATCATCCTTGCTCTTTGCCATTGTTGAATGTTGATTAACTTCTCTCACGCACAATCTCCCTCTCTCTCGTGTTTGATTGTGCAGAAGATAAATTAGATTGTGCAATTTGTATGTTAGGCGATTTTAATGAGGTGATTGGTGACACGAAGCAGATAGGCCGCTGAGAGATCGACAGATACATTTCCTTACAATGACTCGTTGGCTTCGTGTCTCTCTGAAAGCATTTCTTCAGATTTCACAGTAGGGGAAAACAGTCCATTAGCATTTTGACACAATACAACTTTCCAAATGCGGTTGAATATTTTTCAATTTCCTCGGGAAGCCGCCCGCTCCGAAGCGGGGATTTTCGGGACACGGAAGAGGGAGTGGAGAAAAAAAAATTCTCCATATTTCCAATCCTCTTTCCCGTTCCAATTAATACTCTTTATTTATTTAGTATACTTGTTGATATTACGTTGTTATTATTATTATTATATAAATATTATATTTAAAATTCAATTTTGTTTATTCGTTCGGATAATAAATAGGTTTAAATTAAATATTTATATTTAAATTATATACGTAAATAATTTGATTTATATTTATTTTTTTATTAAAAAGTTAATTTTTTAAGTCAAAATTGAGATAATTTATTTTAAATTCAAATTGTCATATAAAACTAACAATAATAAACAATTTAGTGTAGAGTTAATTACTCAACTAAAATTTTTCCACATTAATAATTTAAATTAATTGATTTTTTAAAAAAAAAAACTAAGGAGAAAAAATTCCTTGTAAAAAATTCGATCCAATTTTTTGAGATCCCTGCTCTGATTCTTGTAGAGAATTACACATAATGGAGAATAAAAGGGGAACAATGATAGGAAGGGAGAATGACATCCCAACTAGGGGTGTACATGGATCGGGTTGAGGGTATTTTCTAGACCAACCTGAAAATCCGGATTGGTTTGATTGGCAATACAAATGACCCAAATAAAGTTCCCAACCCAACTCAATTCGAGGGTTGGATTGGATTGAGTTGTCAGGTTATAATTTATTTTTTATTTTTAATGAAAAATATGAATTTATATATAATACATAACTAATAACCAAGATCTCATAAAATTACAATGTTAAACACCAAATATTTATTGTAAACTTTAAAACAAAGATAAATATCATAACAATTTTAAAAAAAAATATTAAAAGTTCACAAATTAATCAATACAAAGTAATCAAATTTTAAACAAAAAGGAATATATATATATATATATAATTCAAGTTTAGTTGAGTCAACCCAAATTTTTTTTAGCCAACCCACAATTCAACCTAACCCAATAAAAATAGAAAAATTCAATCCAACCCTATCCAAGAACAAAACTAGCTCAATCTAAACTTTACATTTTGAATTCGATAGTCTAAGTTGTTCGAATTATTAGATTATTTGAACACCCTTAATCTCAACCCACCGACCACCCTATTCCTTGGACATCTCTAAAGCTAACCGAACAAGTGCCTTGAAAAGACTTGAAAGGATCCGGACGAGTCGCTTCTTTAACCAGATTTTGTCCCTATGAACCATGAAGGCGAAAGCGCGTGTTTCACGCCATGAGAAGGCGCGTGGGATTCATAGAACCTAAAGGCTTTGGATAACGAGATGTGGAGGGGACTGGTCTAGAGAGGAGCCAAGTCATTTTAGCAAAGGCTTCATAAAGGAAAAAGGGATTAAACCCAACCCAAATAGTGGGATTTCAGCTCTCCAAGATTCAACGTTTTTTTGGGATCGAAGGGAAGAATTCGCTCTGTGATTGATTTCTCATTCCAGTGTATGTTTATGGTTCCTTCAACCTATTTCTCTTCTGCAAACAAATTTCACTTTGAAATCTCAGAAAATGAACTAAGTTTCATACTTACAATCTCTGCATATAATTCATTTTATTCGTTGTAAAGAATACCGTATTATACCGAGTTTTAGATGATTGAAGAAGTTTCAAATCTTAGAATATGATATTGATTTCAGAGTTCTGGTTCTAATCTTAAATGCCAAAAAGAGAGCGATTATTGTGAAGAACCAGGATTTTACCGAGTTTCTTTCAATGGCTACTCTGCTCAATACAGTGTCTCCAATTACAAACCCATTGCCAGAAACCACAAGAAGAGGATGTGGGTTCTTTTCCCATATCCCGAATCTCCATAAGCTCTCACTTAGCAAGGGATTTTCTAAAGTTTTAGCATCAACCCAGATTACCATTTCTCCAAAGGACACCATTTTCACACTTCCCAATTGGAGGACTGCGAAGGGTGATCAAAAGAGTAGAGAACTTAGACTTAATGATGCTTTTTTTCATTTAGAGTTCCTGGTTGAGAAGGGCCAAAAGCCTGATGTATTTCAAGCAACTCAGTTATTGTATGATCTCTGCAAGGCATGTAAGATGAGAAAAGCTATTAAGGTAATGGAGATGATGATTGGCTCTGGAATCATTCCAGATGCATCATCTTATACCTTTTTGGTAAGTTCTTTGTGTAAAAAAGGGAATGTTGGTTATGCAATGCAACTAGTGGACAAAATGGAGGAATATGGTTATCCTACCAACACTGTTACTTATAATTCACTTGTGAGAGGGCTTTGTATGCATGGAAATTTGACTCAGAGCTTGCAACTTTTAGATAGATTAATTCAGAAGGGGCTGGTCCCAAATGCTTACACATACTCTTTTTTGCTTGAAGCTGCATACAAGGAAAGAGGAGCTGATGAAGCAATTAAGCTTTTGGATGAGATAATTGCAAAGGGTGGGAAACCTAATTTGGTAAGCTACAATGTTTTGTTGACTGGGTTGTGCAAAGAAGGTAGGACAGAGGATGCCATCCAGTTATTTAGGGAATTGCCTTCAAAGGGATTCAGTCCAAATGTTGTTAGTTACAATATCTTGCTAAGGAGTCTATGCTATGAAGGGAGATGGGAAGAGGCAAATGTACTTCTAGCTGAAATGGATGGTGACGAACGCTCCCCTTCAATTGTCACTTACAATATATTGATTGGTTCACTTACCCTCAGTGGCAGGACAGAACATGCTCTTGAAGTTTTGGAAGAGATGATTAGAGCACGATTCAAGCCAACTGCTTCTAGCTACAATCCAATAATTGCTCGTCTTTGCAAAGATAGGAAAGTAGATCTTGTTGTAAAGTGTCTGGACCAAATGATGTACAGGCATTGCAACCCAAATGAAGGAACATACAATGCCATTGCTACACTTTGTGAAGAGGGTATGGTGCAAGAGGCATTCTCCATTATACAGAGTTTGGGCAACAAGCAACATTCCTCGACTCAAGAATTCTATAAAATTGTTATTACCAGTTTGTGTCGAAAAGGAAACACATATCCAGCATTCCAGCTTCTCTATGAAATGACAAAGTATGGGTTTACACCCGATTCTTTTACCTATTCATCTTTGATCCGGGGGTTATGCATGGAGGGTATGCTGGATGAGGCAATTGAAATATTCAGTGTAATGGAGGAAAATAACTACAAGCCTGATACTGAGAATTATAATTCACTCATTCTTGGTTGCTGCAAATCTCGAAGAACTGATTTGGCCTTGGAGGTTTTCGAAATAATGGTTGATAAAGGTTATCTGCCTAATGAAACGACATACACCATTCTCGTGGAAGGGATTGTCCATGAAAAAGAGATAGATCTAGCAACCAAAGTACTTAGGGAGTTGCAACTCAGGGATGTTATAAGTCAAAGCACAGTGGAAAGACTTGTTATGCAGTATGACCTAAATGAATTACCATTGTGATAATTTCAGTTGACTTGCTGGCAGCAAAAGCAAACCTAGCAGACAGTTCATCAAGAAGACAAAGTAATTGCTAGTATGACAAAAAAGAAGGTACTTCACGTCCATCTCATGCCATATTTTCTTTGAGCTTATTACTTTGTCTGGCAACTGAAAGCTTGTGAACCTGTACAAGAGGATGCTGCTTTTTCTTTTTTTTTTAGTTGCATTATTTTAGTTCACAAGGTTTCTTATTTGTACAAAAAATTACCCCAGCTAATTCCTTAGTTTCTATTCAGGTGTTTTACCCATCTGTTGGCAATTTCATTCTTACAAAAGTTTTGGTAGTTGAAAGGAAGCCTTTATGCGAATGTTCTGGTTCTCAATTCTCATCTCTTTCTTGCATCACATTCATATACCTATCTACTCAGTTCTTGTTTAATTCTCTAGATCTTGCCTTTAATCTGCTGTTTGGTATGATGTTAGATGGAAGAGAGGAAATAGAAGAATCTAAGCTTGTGATAAATGCATTTTAGGCTTGTAGGGGAGTTTGATCATGGGTGCAATAGGCTATGACACTTCTGTCTTTTGGTTGAATTACAAGTTAGTCCCTTAACTATGAGGTTTCTCTGTTCTCTCCTCTCCCTAAACTCTTAAAAGTGTCTAATTAGATCCCCGAGCTTTCAGTTTTGCATCTAATAGACCCCTAACAAATTCAGAGATTTTGAAATTAAATTGATCTATGGGTATAAATTTGAATTTTATGTTTAATGAAACCACAATATCTAGCATATTTGTGAGTTTTAAAAAATTCAAAAGCTTATGGACTAATTTTGTAATTTTAAAAATTTAGAGTCTATATAGGCACAAACCTCAAAATTTAGGAACTAAATTTATAATTTAGCCTAGTTTTTTCGATAGTTTATTGATGTTATGAATATTCTCGTAGATCAAAAAAAAAAAAAAAAAACAACTATATTCGCCTAAAATTCCCTTACAAAGTTGGAGGGAGGTTACGAGGGCATTCAACTTAACACTAGAGTGAAGTACTTGGCTCCATCTTTCCAAGACATTCCAATTACTAGAGTATAAATATAGAATGTCCAGTAGTTTTCTTCTTTCCTTCGTGTTTACACCCTCTTACTTTTTTCGGCACCAAATTTTTTGGTTTTGATATTTGGAACACTGCCTGATCTTTAGAAGGACCAAGCCTAGCAAAAGATTAGTGGAAAGGAAGGTGTTTAACTTTGAAGTTCCTCCATGTAATTGTTTCTTTCACTTGAACACCGATGTCGGTGATAGACAATAAGATAATCAATCAATTTCTTTGATTATATGTTTGGAAATAAAAATTCGACAAAAAAGTTCGAGAGTTCAAAATATTCAAACATGTGGTTATAAAAAAGAATTGAATGCTTAGTAAAAGTTTGATAGTTGATTTGTAAAAGTCTAAAAGAGAGAATTCACTAGAGTATCTTTTCTGTTTTATTTAGACATTGGAGGGTGAAGGTTTGAACTATACTCAAATTGTCACAATAAATATAACTTTTCAAAATAGTTATTCAAATATAACTTCTCTTCATCTAAGACTCGATCGAAACGTAGAAGATATGAAATGAATACATTCCAAGATTTGTATTTAGATGGTAACTGAAAAGAAAAAAAACGTAGTAATTTATTTTATTAATATATACCTTTAATTCGATTTCACAGTAGACAATTAAAATATGACAAGAACAAAAATCAATTTACCTTTAAATCCTATAACATATTACAATTGTTTTATAAAACGTCTCTACTTTATTTAAAAAAAAAAAAAAATGAATGAGGAGCCCTATTGATAGTTCTTTATATCTTCCCTACCTACTAGTAGGTCAATTATCCAAAATAAATAATCAATTTACCTTTATTAATATATACTTTTAATTTTTATTTCACATTAGACAATTAAAATATGAAAGAAAAAAAATCAATTTACCTTTAAATCCTATAACATATTACAATCGTTTTATAAATTGTCTCTACTTTATTAAAAAAGGAATCAAAAGAATGAATGAGGAGCCCTATTGATAGTTCTTTAGATCTTCCCTAAGGTCACTTATCCAAAATAAATAATCTAATTACTTACTAATCATCGTGAGAGAAAAATGAATTGCTTCAGAATAACTGATTTTAGAACGAGTGCTCTTTATTTATTTATCTTATTTAGCTATGCACAGATTGACATATTGCCTACCTATTAAAGCATTCACCATTGGAACCAAACCTACATTATGGGATCGGTAAACTTTCATTTTCTCATAGGTAAATGAAGTCAATAGCATCCAAAATTCAATTTCTCACATGTGATAACAAGTACGTATGTCGATCCATCAAGGTTAAAATGCTTGTAGAAGGCACAATTTCAAAACCCATCTTGGAATGAACTATGAAGCATATAGTAAGACGCCAACAGATTGGGCATGGTTAATAGGGGCTTCTACAAGTTCAGTTTGATGCAGGTTACACTAAAATACAAAGCTCGATACTAACCTTTCAAGATCCTTACATTTTCAATTAATAAAATAGTTCAAAGAATGACACATTATAAGTTCAACATTAAAAATTAAAAAACTTATTGTACTTGTTCTTTCGAGACTCCTCTTCGACTCATTCTTTTCCCTCTCTCTCCCCTCCTCGAAAGGTTTCACCCATCTCATTGACCTAGACAAAGCTAGTTTGCAAGACAAGTATATGATTTCCAGGTTAGCGGTATATGTGCATACCCTTTATCACACCTAGATTACTTGTTCCACCTCACTCTATCGAGTGACTACGTGAATTCTCTAACAAGCATATACCCTTGATTAAGTACAGTTTTCCGATCATTCTATCATGTTAAGAGCTAGCTAAATCTTTCTAAGAGGCACACCTCTACCCCATTACAGTTCATGAACGGACGTTTCTCAGCTCTTAATCTTTCTAAGCGGCACACCCCTACCACATTAGGGGTCATGATCAACTTTTCAAGAGAACGTCCGTTCATAGAGTTTAAAACTTGCTAGGTATAATTTGACTAGTTAACTACTTGTGCCAAGTGAGTGCATATTGTTTTGGAAAGATATCAATAGACTAATTTTCTTCCCAATGAACCCTTTATCAAGCCTAGTATATCCGAATAATGATGCTATCAGATAACAACAAAATATATATGCTTTTCAAGAGCACTTGCATTACATGATCTGTGTGCTCATCCTTAGTGTTGAAGAAATTGGCACAAAAAGAAGAGGGGATCAAAAGAAAGAAACTTCTTTAGAATATATAAAGATTGACACTCTTTGAGAGAAATACTTTTTTCTCCTAATACACACCTACTTCTCTTCACTGTTTCGTCTAACTCTCTAGCTTTGCATTTATAGGGTTTGTCCCTATCTAAAAAATTTCTAGAATTCCTTGAAGCCCGAAGAAAGCCTAGGATATCTCTAGATATTTTCTGAGATATTTATTTACATACTTCAACATAATTCTACAAAAATCTATTATACATACTTCAAGAAGCTTTTAGGGTAGTTAGTGTTACTTCTACCCATTTTGGCTGCAAGTAAAATATTAACAAGGCCACATAATGATATTCTTCAAGTCTGAATAAACTGACTATTAAATTGCTGAAGTGAGTTCGGAGAAGGCATTAGAAAACGTATAAGAAGCACAATATAAGTTACGACAAATCTTAAGCCAAAAACAAGTCAGAGCATTGGTCCTAAGTAATAAAAACCATAGGAAATGGGGCAAAACTATCTCCATAAGAATAACTATAACCTCCACAACTTCAAGCAAACAATGCAAGAGAGCAAAGGAGATATTAGGCACTCCAGGGGAAAGCTTGATCAGTTTCCTGATAACTGCAACTACTTAGACCTCTGTCTCATCTTTCTGCGCTTTCTCTTGAGCCTCCTCATACGCTTCTTCTTCCACTGGCATTCAGAATCCCCCATTAAAGAAAAGTTAGAACTCATAACCAAAAGAGGAGGACGAAATCAAAGAAGTAAACCTCAATTTACACACAATGGTGGATGATAAGAATAATAATACTCCAATGTAAACTTCAAATTGGAAGCAGAAAGAAAAACCCACATATAAAGCAGCCAAAACTACAACCCGTTTGATAACCATTTCTTTTTTCTTTTTTTTTTTCTTTTTCGAAAATTACACCCATAAACACATCCTCCACCACTAAATCTCTTTTTTGATATCTACTTTCTACCCATGTTTTAAAAACCAAAGTCAAAATTTGAAAACTAACATATTTTCAAAAAACCAAAGACAAACGAAATGGTTACCAGGCTTAAGATTTTCAAATATTGGCTTCATTGATGAGAAAAGAAAACGTATGATCAACCATTCACCAGAGGCGTATTAGGAATTTATAACTTATGAGCTCATTAAATTAAGAGAATGTAAAAAACTTCCAAAACATTTGAGTGTAAAACAACAGGGAAAAACCCGAAGTATGCAAAGCAAAACAAAGAAAAACCATCAAAACGTTCGCAAATTGTATAGTTGTTTTTAGATAATCTTAACCATTTTCACTTTGCAATCTCAGTGATTAATATTAAACCTACACCTTACTGCGATATCAGCAGAAGGAAACCCTAGAGACCCCGTTTAGGAACAACAATAGGTAGATTTTGGTATTGTAAGATTAAATAAAAGCAATTACGAAGTCGCATATACATGCATCAGACTGCTAGACCTAAAAAACTAAAAGCATATTTTCGTACACCAAAATGCATCCCAGGATAATAGCAAAAAAGCCAAAACCATTTCCCAAATCATAAACCCTAAAGACATTAACAAGTAGTTTAAATACAACTTCAGAATCGAAATGTTCAAACCGTACATATAACATTGAGAAAATTGCAAGAATGGAAAAAAAAAAAAAGGTTCCGGGAATACAATTAACGTAAGATGTAGAGAAACGAAGAGAGTTGGGAAGATGAACCTTAGCTCTCATTGTCGATGGCGAACAAGCTTTGCCTCAGAAGAACAATGGCGGACGGTCGATCCTTCAGCCTCTCACGTTTGTCGATGAAGAGCATAAACTGGAACGATTATCTTAGGCGCCTTCCTATTTATAGGGGGATATCAGAACCCTAAACCTTGCTATCGAGTGTTGACCGAGTCAGAAGGTTATTTTAGTCTTTAAAATTATAAATAAATATTCGTTTTAATTAAATCATAAATCGATAAAAACACCTTTTTCATCCCAAGTTTTTTGGAATAACTGCATTTGATCACTGAAGTTTTAAATTAGTCATTTTAGTCTTTAAAACACGTTTGAGCAAGAGTTACCATCAAAATATAATAATCATTTCTTGTTATAATAAAAGATATTTCAAAATCTCCCATTAGTTACCGTATTTATTATTTACTATAGTTTTTACTATTTTAACATTCATCATTTTTTTATTATTATTTTCTACAGTGTTTACTATTTTCTTCTCACACTAAAATAGTTTACTCCTCAAACACATATTATTATATCCCGAACTAAAATAATCTACACTCCAAGCACAAACTATCATAACTCAACTATAATAACCTACGACTATAATGACTAACTTATTATCCTAAATGTTCCCTAAGTTTTCAATAATAGGTTTAAAATGTCCTCTTCATTAACAAATTTGTCCAAGTAGATTATTTAAATGTTAATGTGGCAACTTGCTGACTAAGTTGATAATTTGGATTTAAATTTGTCTCGTAAAGTTCTCTTCTAGAGACCCTAAGCCACCATCCAAAAAACCAATCTCATAATACAAAAAGTCTTAACTTAGTTAGAGGTTGCATTTGGTAAGGACTTGGTCCCAAGGATCCATACTGGCTATGTGTTCAAGATTTTATCTTTCAACCTTCTTCTTGTCTCTTAGAGACCTTGAAAAATATAGAGAAAGAACAGGTATAAGGAACAAATATTAGTATTGTTCTTGCCATTTTTTTTTTCTTCTTCCCTTGGTTTATTTATCTTCATTGTATCCTTGTGATATTTTGTTTATTTTTACATGCATTTGTTTTAGATATATAATTATTGTTGGTTTCATTTATTTGTTTATTTGCTTTTTTTTTCCCACATTCTTTCTCTTCTATGTGGCCTTTCTTTTTTTTTTTTTTTTTTTTTTTTATATTATTATTATTATTTTATTTTTTTCTGGAGGAAGTTAAGTATATACAGCAAAAAGAGTTGAGATTAAGGTTAAAATGGAGGTAACATACATTTTCCTTTGTATGTTAAAACAAGTCTTTGTTTTGTTAAAGAAGAGAAGGTAAAAAAAATTGTAAAGAGAGTTTGAAGAAGAAAATAGAGAAAATAGATCGGGGGTGTGGGAAAAATTAATTTGAAAAAGTAGAAGAAAAAAAAAATGAGAGATGTGAATTTTAAAAGAGTTAAGTATATATATATATTAGTTTTAAGTTATTATTGTTATTTTAATAAAAAAAAATGGAAAAGATGTGATCTGATGGGTAATGACACCCATTACACCATTTTTTTCCCTTTCCTTTTCCTTATTATTATTATTGTTATTATTATATGGATGTGTGTGGGTTTGAAACGAGAGGCAATTTTGCCGCCCATTTGTAAACACTACTTTTTTAAATTTTTATATTGTCATCATCACTTATTTTGATTTTTTTTTTTTAATATTATTGCTATTAAGCTCGCTAAACTTTGCTTCCCTATCTACTTCTCTTTTTCAATGAAGTGAGGGATCTCGAAAGACCTGTAATGAAATTCTATAGCAAAATTAGCATTTTCGCGGAAATCCTTCTATTATTATTTAATTTGATTTTCTATTTGGTTTTATTTCATTATTTTATGGTATCTTCCTTTCTTTTTACTCATTAGACCATCTTTTTCATTTTGAATGTTGTATTTAATCACTTATTTGTTATTATGCTCTTATTTTAATATGTCCATGCGTATGTAATAAATTATTTATTGTTATTATTCTTAATCTTTACTTATATTTTTGTAGAAAAACCAAGGATGGAATTTAGAAAATTTAGGAGTCCCATTTTCTAAAATTCTCGAGGTGAGTAGTCGATTTTTTTGGGAGTTTGAGACCGATCTTGGATATATATTTATTAAAATCTTAATATGTTATTTTACGCTACCTAATTTATTATGATGTTTCTTTAATTATGTTTTTTTTGCTTTTATATGCTTATATTAAAGAATTTTGTTTTCTAATTAATGTTTCTTTAAGTTTTTAAATCTTTTCTAAAATATATTTTTTTAATTATTTAAATTATATATTTTTTGTGTGTTTTTGAATATTTAAAAAATTAATATATTATTTCAAAAGGTTTTATAATAATTTATTTTTTTAAGACCTCCATTTTCCTTTAAAAAATCCTAGGATGGAATCTAGGAAATTTGGGAGTTTGATTTCCTAGAATTCTTAAGTGAAGGACCACATCTTTGGGAGTCCGAGATTTGATAAAAGAAAATGAATTCAATTAATGTTTTAAAAAATCATTTATTAAAATGCTATACCTATGATGGATTTTAATAAATTGTAATAATTTCTCGCATTCTTGAGGTGAAGAATTTTTCCTCCGTTGTAATGTAGCTCAATGAATGAAATTTATCCATCTATTTTATGGGATCATTATTTCAAATATTAGAATAATGAAGGTAAAATAATGTTGGGATTGGCATCATTTCTCGCATTCTTTGGGAGTCAGAGATTTCTCGCATTCTTTAGGAGTCCGAGATTTGATAAGGTAAAATAAGGCAAAATATTTTTTCTCAGTTCTAGCGCGCGCCTTTTACTAAACGATAAGCATCACATGCTCCCACTACGATCGTCTACCTCCAGCGCCTACGCGATCGAGCAACCAACTGTAGGATTGTATCAACAACAACAGAAGCACAAGGATCATCTAAGCACTCAAATTCACTAATTGTGGCAAAATATAAAGCATGCTCTTGCAAAAAACAAGTGAGTTTCAAGACATACCTTTTGTAGAACTTTTTCAAAGCTCCTTCTCCAGTTGCTATCTTCTCCAATTCTTGTTGCAGACTACCTCAAAATCTTCCCCACTGTTCTCTTGGTGCTCTAGATTGAGTTGTGGGACTCAAAACAAGTTTGAATCAACGAATGAAGGAGAAATGCTCACCGCAGCAATCTTGTTGAAGAACCTTTCTTCAAACTGAATTTTCTTTAATCCTTATACTACAGACCTATTTAGGTTATCACTTAAGGCATGATCCACTTGTATATCACATATACATGCTTAAGTTCACATAAGATAATCATGGAGTTTTGCTTATTGGATATGAGTAAATGGCAGAATGAAATAACATTTATTTTATTCATCAAACAATGTGTAACATTACAAACAACGAGACTCCAGGAGAATTAGGACATCAATCCCAATATACACAAGATGAAATTCAATCATTTCCCGAAGCAGGGATAAGTAGAGAGATTGCTGCCTTAAGGGCTGATTCCGAGATTTGAACATAGTGGCCACAACTTCTCTTTGGAAGAGAGGACTCAGTCATAGTAAGACTATGACTTATGTTCATTAAAGGATTCGGTGGTACTTAAGGAGTTAGATATAACTACACGGGCATAACGGTTATTGGTCGAGTTGTACTTACGAGCGATTTGTGTAGGGTTGTCACACTGCTGATTGGTTAAAATGGACACATAATATATATGTGGTAAGGAGAGTTCAGTTGTCGATCTTTAGTGGAGTGCCTGGCAGTTAACGAATGGTGGATCCCATGACTAAAGAGTTTAGTAAGTTATTCACATATCATTGAAGCTTCGAGATACAGGTCTATAAGATCCCCTTGGTAGCTCAATGGATTCAGTTAAGGATTAATTCTTGGTGTTGATTTGAAATGTTCAAATTGACAAGAGGTAATTCGATTATATATGATATGATCGATATGATGTATGAGTACATCTAGTGGAGGATTAATGTAAATAAGATTTATATTAAGTACTATGGAATAGAAAAAGAGATATGGTTTATATGTTTTATGAGATGAAATATTAAAACTATAGGTTATAAATATAATATGGTAAGTTAGTTATCATTTATATATATAATAATACTAATTATTGGATAATTAACTCGTTTTCTCTATAACCAATTGAGTGGGAGGTTATTGGTGGTTTCATGGTAACCATGAGATAAAAGGAAAAATATTTTCCTAATTTTAGTAAGGTTGTTGAAAATTGATGTTTTGAGATTTCCAATCTCGGAATTACTCACGGGAAGTTGTCGAGTAAATTGGATTTACTAAGCAATAGCTTGGAGTAAGGTAAACGATCGTGGAGTGTTAGTAGGCGACAGACACTCAGCTAAGCGATGAGCTAAACGATCGCATAGTTTTTGCTAGACGATCGCTTAGCTTTTCCTACACGATTGGGCATCGACCTATACGATAGGTTCTGCCATCTCCCACTTGCTCAATCGTTTACACGATTGTATTTCCTCCGGTCTTCTGTCTCAAACCAAGTCCACACAGAGCCTACTCTCTGGATTCTCACACCGAGAATACCAAGGTAGCCTTCTTGGTGGTGTCATACTCAACTCGACACTGTCGAGGTGCTGTGGAGGCCGTTTGTGTTATTCGGGGTGTTCGTGACCTAGGCGATCGCTGAGTTCGAGCGCGCGGTGTTCGTGCAGTGAAGCGGTCGTGTTGGACAAACGTTCGTAGTTGCTGTGTTGCTGTGATCGAGCGTTCGTGATCAAAGAGCTTGGTGATGAGTCTGCAAAAGTGTGTAGCGTTTGTCTTTGATCTTTTGTTTATCATGTTGTAATTTCTATAATTAATGCATAACCGTATGTTTCTATTTAGGACTGTAATTGTAAAGTTCATATACGATTGTAATTTGGAATGATCTTTCCACTGTTCATGGAAATCCTCGTATTCGATTTCCTTCAATTGGTATCAGAGCATGCGACAATTTAGTCAAAGACTCTGTTAAAGAGTTTAATGGATGATGATCAAAAGTTGTTTAACTATCCAAAGTAAAAGTTACTCTTGGACAAACCTAAAAGTCACTTAGTTAAAATCCTTAGCTGTGTTTTTTCTAAGTAAACTAAACCTTAGGTTATAAAATACTCAGTGGGAGGAAGAGATGTATCTAATATGTCTATGATTTCACTTATGTTTCTCCCTAAATGTTCACACCGTGAGATTCATGCTTAGCCTCGTGGTGCCCTGGGAACATCCCCCTTTGGATAGTGGTTGCATGAGTCAATATCAAGGTGGTGGAGAGAGTGTTTATAGTAAGTGGGTGAAGGGTGTGTGTCAACACGTCCTATAATCTTTGTCATTGGTTCACACCGTCAGATCATTCTATACTCCATCATGGCGCCCTGGGAGCGTCCCTCTTCAGATGGGTTTTATGCAGTTGGTCAAGATCAAGATGAACTCCAGAAATGGATAGGGTCGCTTTAGGTTTTGCCCCAATCGGATTTTTCCCTTAGGATTGGCTGCTTGGGGCGAATCTCTAGGGCCTAAAATGGCGGGTCACACTTACGGGAGATTGTTAAGTAAGTTAATGATTTCTTACGGGAGATTGTTAAGTAAATTAATGATTTTTTTGGCCAAATCAATGATGGCTAGTCGTTATAGGAACAAGAGTTGCTCTGGTACTAATGACTGGTTAAGAACTTCTCAATTTAGAGGAGGGATAATTAACCTCCCTTCGATGGCTTTGTCCTAAACCTTTGAAGCGTCATTGCAAAACTAAATGTCACACGGGGTTCATATTAGTTCTGCTAAAACCTTATTGGATGTTATTTGTTTTATAACGAGTATTTGCTTAAAAACCTAACGTAGGTCAATGTGTTTTTCTTTTCAGCAACTCATTAGTATTTTTGTTTAGTGCTTTTAATATGACCAATTATATATAGTGGAAAGAATTGTGTGAAACATATTTCGTGGCAAACAACCTCGAATTTGTCATGGTTGAGGAGTGTCCTCAAGTCTCGACTCTTGATGCACCGCAAAGTGTTCGCAATGCATATAAGGTGTGGATGAAGGCTGATTCATGGCCTAACTTCACATTTTGGCTAACATACCTAATGTTTTGGCCAAAAGGGTTGAGAACATGGTCATTGCACGAGAGATTGTGGACTCGTTGCAAGATTCGTTTGAACGTCAATTCTTACTTATCGAGCGCAAAGGGATGGATGACAGCGCCAATAGTGTCAATTATTATGACACTGATCCCACAACTCTCCAAAAGAGGAGAAAAGACAGTAAATCTGATTTATTAATCTTGGAGACGTGTTTGGTAGAGAATGATGATTCTGTCTTGATCCTAGATTTGGGTGCTACCAATCATGTCAGTTCCTCTTACTAAGAATTCAGTTCCTGGCAAACGTTGCCACAGGGAGAGATGACTCTATGAGTCGATACTGGTGAGGTTGTTTCAGCTGTTGCTGTAGGCAGGCTGAAGTTATTTGTTGACAAGAAACGTTATCTGTTACTGGATGATGTTTTCGTAGTTCCTCATATTAAGAGGAACTTGATCTCGGTTTCTTGTCTCATTGGACAAGGGTATACCGTCTCTTTTTCTGAGAATAAAGTATTTATTTTCATGAATGGAATGAAGATTAGTTATGGTTCAATGGAAAGTAATTTATATGTACTAAGGTCGTTAGTCATAAACGCCTTGTTTAACACTGAAATGTTCAGTACGACAACTATAGCTAAAAGACCAAAGGTTTCTCCCAAGGAAAATGCCCATCTTTGGCATTTAAGGTTAGGTTACACAACCTCAATAGGATTGAGAAGTTGGTGAAAAGTGAACTTCTAAAGAGTTTAGAAGAAAACTCCTTGCCGGTATGTGAATCATGCCTCGAAGGCAAGATGACCAAACAACCTTTTACTAGAAAAGGTTATAGAGCTAAGGAAGACTTGGAGCTTGTACATTCAGACCTCTATGGTCCGATGAATGTTAGAACTCGGGGTGGGTACAAATATTTCATCTCTTTCATAGATGATTATGCAAGATTCAGGTATCTCTACCTAATGCAACGTAAGTCTGAAGCCCTTGACAAGTTCAAGGAGCATAAGGATAAAGTTGAAAACTTGTTAGATAAGAAGATAAAAACACTATGATCTGATCGTGGTGGAGAGTATATACACCTCAAATTCCAGAACTATATGATAGAACATGGGATTGTGTCTCAACTCTCAGCCCCTGGTACACCTTAGCAGAATGGTGTAGAAAGGAGAAACAGAACCTTGTTGGACATGGTTTGGCCTATGATGAGTTATGCTCATCTTTCAGACTCGTTTTTCAGTGCAGACTGCATGTTATATTCTGAACAACGTTCCCTCGAAAACTGTTTCTGAAACACCTTTTGAGTTATGGAGAGGCCGTAAAGGTAGTTTACGTCACTTTAGGATTTGGGGTTGTCCGACACATGTGTTAGTGACTAATCCAAAGAAGTTGAAACCGCGTTCGAAGGTTTGCCTCTTTGTAGGCTACCCCAAGGAAACGAGAGGTGGATACTTCTATCATCCGAGTGAGAACAAAGTGTTTGTTTCTACAAATGCTATCTTCTTAGAAGAAGACAACATGAGGGATAATAAGCCATGAAGTAAACTCATTTTGCTTGAGATTTCTAGTGAGATTGAGACTGTTGAGTGTTTAACAAGAGTTGTTGAACAGGCTGACGAATCAACAAGAGTTGTTGAGGTCGAAACATCTTGTCAACCAGCTCAAGAGTTGAGACTGCCTCGATATAGTGGGAGGGTTATGAACCCACCAGATCGCTACATGGTTTGACTGAAGCCCAAAACATCATTTCGAATGATAGGGTCGAGGATCCGTTGTCTTTTAAGAAAACAATGGAGAATGTTGACAAAGATGAATGGGTTAAAGCCATGAACCAGAAAATGGAGTCTATGCACTTCAATAACATCTAGAAGCTTGATTATCCTATCCATAGCTACATTTTATGATTATGAAATATGGAAAATGGACGTCAAGACTGCCTTTCTTAATGATAATCTTGAGGAGACCATCTATATGACTTAACTAGAGGGGTTCATAGTTCCAGATTAAAAGCAAAAAGTTTGCAAGCTTAATAGGTCCATTTATGGGCTGAAACAAGCATCTAGATCATGGAACATCATATTTGACACTGCGGTCAAATCGTTTGGCTTTGATCAGAACGGTGATGAGCCTTGTGTTTACAAGAAGATCATCAACAACTCAGTAACTTTCCTGTTACTGTATGTGGATGATATCCTACTCATTGGGAATGATGTAGGGTATCTGACTAACATTAAGAAATGTCTAGCTGCTCAATTCCAAATGAAAGATTTGGGTGAGACACAGTATGTTCTAGGGATCCAGATCATTCGGAATCGTAAGAACAAACGATTAGCCGTATCTAAAGCATCGTACATCGATCAAATGTTGATCAGGTACAGGATGCAGGATTCCAAGAGGGATTTATTACCCTTCAGGCATGGAATCGTTTTGTCTAAGGATCAATGTCCTAAGACACCTCAAGAGGTTGAGGAAATGAGACGAATTCCCTATGCTTCAGCTGTAGGAAGCTTAATGTATGTAATGTTGTGTACCAGACCGACATTTGCTATGCAGTAGGGATTGTCAGTCGGTATCAGTCCAATCTAGGATTTGATCATTGGACAGCGGTCAAGACGATCCTCAAGTATCTTCGGAGAACAAGAGACTACATGCTCATGTATGGAGATAAGGATTTGATCCTTACAGGAAACACAAACTTTGACTTTCAGACCGATAAAGATTCTCACAAATCGACATCAGGGTCAGCTTTCACTTTAAATGGAGGGGCTGTAGTATGGCGAAGCATCAAGCAAGGATGCATCGCGGGATCCACTATGGAAGCTGAATTTGTAGCCGCTTGTAAAACAACTAAGAAAGTTGTTTGGTTAAGGAAATTCCTTTCAGATTTGGAAGTTGTTCCAAATATGTATTTACCTATCACTCTGTATTGTGATAACAGCGGGCTGTGACAAATTCAAAGGAGCCTCAGAGTCATCGTCGGGGTAAGCACATAGAGCGAAAATATCACTTGATCATGGAGATTATGCATCATGGTGATGTGATAGTCACGAAGATCACATCAGAGCACAATGTTGCTCATCCCTTTACAAAGGCTCTCACGGCTAAAGTGTTCGAGGATCACCTGGTGAGTCTAGGTTTGTGGGACATGGGCATCTTGTCTAGGGCAAGTGGGAGATGATATTGGGGTATGCCCTAGTTTATTGTATATTGTACATGTTTTATATTGTATTGTACATTAGTCTCCTGAGGTATTAGGACAAGTGAAAGATTGTTGGGATTTGTGTCCTAATTCTCCAGAGTCTCGTTGTTTGTAATGACACACATTGTTTTATGAATAAAATAACTATTATTTCATTCTGGCGTTTACTCATATCCAATAAACAAAGCTCTATGGTTATCTTATGTGAACTTAAGCATGTATATGTGATATACAAGTGGATCATGCCTTAAGTGATAACCTAAATAGGTCTGTAGTATAAGGATTAAGGTGGGATACTTGATCCTGTCAACACTACGCATACGGACTGCTTTGTAGAGGTTTGCAAGTGTTGTAAGCTACTACATATGGTAGATCCTAACCATTCGTGTGGAGACATGCGAGCGGAGGTGTCCTATATAAAGAGTTTGTATAAGATAGGGTTGGCAACGGGGTCGAGGCGGGGCGGGGGAGGGTCCCCCATCTCCGGCCCCGTGGAGGAAATTCCCCCCCATCCCCGTCGGGGAAACGAGTCCCCGCAGGGCCCCATTCCCCATTTCCTTGCTGGGATTCCCCTACTAATTCCCCGCGGGGAATCCCCTATTAGATCCCCACGGGGATTTCCCATTTTTTTCTTTTAATTTTTTAAGTTTGGGCTTGACTTTTGGGCTTAAATTTAGAATTTATATATTCAATATTGGGCTCATAACACTATAAGTCTATAGTATACATTATAAACATACATATAAATAAGTTATTTTATATATTATAAATATATATTGATAAAATATTAAAAATATAACTATATAAAATCAGGGTCGGGGTCGGGGTGGGGATACCATCCCCGTCCCCGCGAAAAATTTCCCTGGTTTGACCCCATCCCCGATCAAACTGGGGATTCCCCGCGGGAAATTTTGCCAACCCTAGTATAAGATCGGACCACGAGATGACTAGACTCTGTATATAACACTATTGATATTGGAGACTTACATCTCACATAAACGACTATAAGTGACACGACCTCAATCTTGAGTGTTTTGGAAACTCCTACCTTTGAGGGCAGTCCTTTTATTAGTATGGGTGAGAGTGGCCAGATTGCCAACTCAACATGCCTACCTTTTTGGGGACTTGTCTGATTTGGGAGCTAGGAACTTAATACACAAGATGGAGTTCACTCCTTTCCCGAAGCAGGGATAAGTAGAGGCTTGAACATAGTGGCCACAACTTCTCTTTGGAATAGAGGACTCAGTCATAGTAGAACTATGACTTATGTTCATTAGAGGATTAAATGGTACTTAAGAAGTTAGATGTAATTATAGGGGCATAACAGTTATTGACCGAGCTGAACTTACGAGCGATCTGTGAAGGGTTGTCGCACTACTGATTGGTTAAGATGGACACATAATATATCTGTGGTAAGGAGAGTTCAGCTGTTGGTCTTTAGTGGAATGCCTGGTAGTTAACAGATAGTGGATCCCGTGACTAAAGAGTTTAGTCAGTTATTCACGTACTGTTGGAGCTTCGAGCTACAGGTCCATAAGGTGCCATTGGTAGCTCAATGAATTCAGTTGAGGATCAGTTCTTGGTGTTGATTTGAATTGTTCAAATTGACAAGAGTTAATTTGATTATATATGAAATAATCGGTATGATGTATGAGATACATCTAGTGGAGGATTAATGTAAATGATATTTACATTAAGTACCATGGAATAAAAAAAGAGATATGATTTATATGTTTCATGAGATAAAATATTACAACTATAGGTTATAAATATAATATGGTAAGTTAGTTATCATTTTTATATATAATAATATTAATTATTGGAACTAATTGAGTGGGAGGTTATTAGTGGTTTTATGATAACCATGAGATAAAAGGAAAAATGTTTTCCTAATTTTAGTAAGGTTGTTGAAAATTGATGTTTTGAGATTTCCAATCTCGGAATTACTCATAGGAAGTTGTCAGGTAAATTGGATTTACTAAGCGACATCTTGGAGTAAGGTAAACGATCATGGAGTGTTTGAGACAGACACTCAGCTAAGCGATGAGCTAAACGATCGCATAGTTTTTGCTAGACGATCGCTTAGCTTTTCCTAAACGATTGGGCATCGACCTATACGATAAGTTCTACCATCTTCTACTTGCTCAATCGTGTACACGATTGTATTTCCTCCGATCTTCTGCTTCAAACCAAGTCCAAACAGAGCCCACCCTCTGGATTCTCACACCGAGAATACCAAGGTAGCCTTCTTGGTGGTGTCATACTCAACTCGACACTATCGAGGTGCTGTGGAGGTTGTTCGTGTTGTTCGGGGTGTTCGTGACCTAAGCGATTGCTGAGTTCGAGCGCGTGGTGTTTGTGCAGTATAGCGATCATGTTGGACGAACATTCGTGATTGCTGTGTTGCTATGATCGAGTGTTCGTGATCAATGAGCTTGGCGATGAGTTTGCAAAAGTGTGTAGCGTTTGTCCTTGATCTTTTGTTTATCATGCTGTAATTTCTGTAATGCATAATCGTATGTTTCTGTTTATGACTGTAATTGTAAAGTTCATATACGATTGTAATTTGGAATGATCTTTCCGCTGCTCATGGAAATCCTCGTGTTCAATTTCCTTCAAATAAGACATTTGTTTTAAAACTTTTTTTTTTTCAAAATGGATTTTTTCACAAAAATAAAAAAAATAAAAAAAATTCAAGATTTAAAATTTGACCATTTTTAAATTGGTGTTGTGGGGTGCTAACATCTTCCCAAGCACACAAATGACTCATGAACTCAACGGCTAGTTTTCGCAGACTATTTTTATTTGATTTTTTTATTTTGATGTCCAATCACAGTGTAAAAAGAATTGGTGGCGACTCTTTTTTATTTTCTTTTAAAATTAACCCTTTTAGAGGACGACGACTACTCTGCGTCATCTCAGGCACGTGGTGGCAAATATGGTGTATTAATTAACAAAACAACCAAAATCAGTTTAAAAAATAAATATGTTATGATTAAAAAATAAATATGTTATGATTAAAAAATAGTGAACTATACTTAATCAATGGTAAACTAATTATAATTGTTAAAAAAATAATCTCATAAAATATTAATCATAAAGATAATTAATTAACTACATATATAATTTATTAATAAATTAATGGTATTAATACATCAATTCTTTATGGTTTATTATATAATTAATTAATTTATTTATGAATCTGGAGTAGTTAAATTCAAATATTATAATTTAAAATTTAATATAGTTTTCTAAAATATAAATTAAATATTCATATAATAATTAGTTGTAATAATATAAAATAAAAAAAATAAATGTGTGTATTAAAAGGGAAAAGAGAGTATGCATAAAAAAATACACTTTTGGATGGGTATAGAATAACTTATTCTCATCCTAAAGAAACTTGTACGAGACGAGGGGATGTGGATGTGTATCCTTTACCTAATCTCACCCTTATTTTTATCCCAATTCCCTCGATCTAAATACCCACTCAATAGACAAAAGAACGAAAATTTAAAAGTCAATTATAAGATTTGAGAATTAAATTTGTAATTTAACATTATATATCATTCATTTGGTTTATACTAGATTAAAAAAATGTTCTCTTTTCCTTGAAATGAGATCACAAAAGTTATATGCATATCAAAGAATAAACAGATAATATAAGCTATAAAGTATTTTGATTTAATTTACTATCCTTTGATAAAACCCATTGAATTAATTTTTGAAATGGATTGGCGTCTCATGTGAGCTGTGTTAGAGTGAAAAATATACAAAGTTAGGAATGATACAAGATTATTAAAGGGGAAAAAGAATAAGAATCTCTGTACCCATATTTTTATTTGCTTCTTTTATTTACAACTTTTTTTCTTTGCCCTTAATCTTACTAAAAATATGCATAGGTGTGCACTCAAGTTGCAATATGATTAAAAATATGCATAGGTGTGCAGACAAGATTCTAATCTTATTTCAACGACCCTCAACCAAAAACTTAGATATTTTAAACTTGGTTTTAAACGACAAAATTTACAAAAGTCTAAAAAAAATCTAAATAAAAAATTAAAAAAAATTAGTTTAAACTAATAAGTAAATATGTGGTAATTTTCAACAAATTTACATTTTTATTATTTATATTATATTTACAATGACATTTTGTACTGTGAGTCAAGAATTTGAATCCTGATTCAAAATCTAGATTTAGTGCCCAGTCCCAACATCTCTCTGCAACCTAACCACCACTATCCTATCTATTTATTTTGAGTTATCTCTAATAGTAAAGATTGTCCCTATAACCCAACCTGAATTCTTTTAACATGTTTGTCATTAATGCATTTTTTTCCACATGAATTAGAATGAAAATTCCTATTTTACTCAACTTTCTCTTACTAATTAAAATAATTTGTATGAACACCACAATGTTTGAGGGGAAAAAAGTACTCATTCACAAGTTACAAAGTCAGAAATATATTAATTATGTAGGTTGTATATGCGTGTATAGACCGATATATCGTAGGATTAGGTATTACTTTTATTTATTGTCAACAACTTCAACGTCATTCTTTGGAACCAACAATATTAACAAACGAGCAAAATTCTAGTATGATGGACTAGGAGAGCACAAGCTTCTCAAGAGAGAGTACCAAAACTCTTCTGACTTATAAATGTATAATTTAAATAGGTTGTAGATTCAAAATTGTTAGTCAACGTAAGTATAATTGAACTGACATGAACTTATATTATTATCAAATTGGATCACCCACTCCACATGTGTGCAGGTTGTAATTCCAAATTGTTAGTCAATAGTTTCGAAGTGTGTGTTGCGTATTTGACATCATGAATCCTTGGATAGTGTCGAAGATCGAAATATTGGAAAAAATCTTTTCCACAACGTTCACAACGGATGAAGATAACAATGTTCTTTCTCTCTCAATTACAAATTTAATCTCATCGCTCCTTCTCATAATATTTTTTTTTGCTAATTTTGTGGGGTTATTTTAATTTTTTGTTTTGATTGAATAAAATAATTTGTAAATGAATTTTCTATTTAGATGATTAATCCTTAATAAAAACTATCATTTAAGGAAAATTTTGTTGAGTTTTATAATTAAACAAAATAAAAATATTCATAGATGACCTAGGTAACTCGATCTTAATCCTTAGCTAACTATAAACTCCTGTTTATTCGCATACTCGATTTAGGAATAGGAGAAAGATTGTTCTCTTAAGTACTTAATCTAGGTCTTGAACAAGGAGACCCACCCTCTCATTGACCCGAGAGGGATCCGGTTTAGTGATTGGATCATAAATCAATTGTTCATTAGAGAATCAGTAGGAACTTAAGAAACAAGACGTAATATCGGGGTAAAACAACATATTGGTTAAATCATGTGGACACAAATATATCTACAGTGAGGAGAGTGCAACTATCAAGCTATAGTGGTATGACTTGATAGTTAACGAATAATGATTAATTTGGTCTAAAGAGTGTTAGCCAATTAATCTTAAATCGTTGGAGCTCATGATCTGTAGGTCCATAAGGTCCCTCTACTAGTTCGTAAAATATGAACACCTTGAATTATTAAATTGAGTGAATTTGGAATAATATCTGTAGGTCCAGATAGAATTGAAGTACATAGACTCCATTTCGAGGTCCATGGCTTTGATCCACTGATCACAGTCCACATCTTTTATCGCCTGTTTATAGGTCGATGGATCCTCTATGCCATCATCAGGTATGACGACTTGTGTTTCTGTAAAACCCAAGTAACGGTCAGGCTGATGAACAACCCTCCCACTATGTCGAGGCATTCTCAACTCTTGAGAAGGATGTGACTGACCAGATGTACTAGTTTTATCTACTACTTTAGTAGATGAACTAGCTCTATCTGTAGCATCTTTGGAAATTTCATTCAATACTAGTCTACTGCGAGGTTGATGACTTCTTATGTGGTTTTCCTCTAAGAATGTGGCATTTGTCGATACAAATACCTTATTCTCTTGAGGATCATAAAATAGACCACCTTTTGTTTCTTTTGGATAACCTACAAATAAGCATAGTTTTGAACGACGTTCCAATTTTTTAGGATTTTGCACCAACACGTGTGCTGGGCATTCCCAAATCCTAAAGTGACGTAAACTGCCTTTACGCCCTTTTCATAGCTCATAAGGTGTTTCTGAAACACTTTTAGAGGGAACGTTATTCAAAATATAGACAATAGTCTCTAATGCATGTCCTTAAAAGGAATCAGGTAACTCAGCAAAGCTCATCATTGAGCGAACCATGTCCAACAAGGTTCTGTTTCTTCTTTCAGATACATCGTTCTGCTGAGGCATATTAGGTGCAGAGAGTTGTGACTTGATTCCGTGTTCTATCATATAGTCCTGGAATTTTAAGTCCATGTACTCCCCACCTCGATCTGATCGTAGTGTCTTAATTGTTTTACCTAACTGGTTCTCAACCTTAGCCTTATATTCTTTGAACTTTTCAAAAGAATCAGACTTGTGATGCATTCGGTAAATATGACCATACCTTGAATAATCATCAATAAAACTGATGAAATATTCATACCCACCTCGAGCTTTGACATTCATTGGTCCACAAAGGTCCGAATGTATGAGCTCTAAGGGTATTGTGGCTCTGAGACCTTTACCAGTAAAAGATCTCTTAGTCATTTTTCCCTCAAGACAAGACTCGCATGGAGGTAAAAAATTATCTTCTAACTGATTTAGTAGTCCATTCTTAACCAATCTCTCAATCCTATTGAGATTTATGTGACCAAGTCTTAAGTGCCATAGATAGGCATTAGAAGAAACTTTTTGTCTTTTATTCTGAGTTTCGACTGTTCTAAACATCTCAGTATTTAAGACAAATTTTTCTTTAGATGGTCTTAACTTATATAAGTTGTTTTCAAGTATAGCAGAACAAATTTGAATACCTTTTCTGAAAATGAACGCTTCATTAACTTCAAAAGATATTTTATACATTTGTTCCATAATACAAGCGATAGATATTAAATTCCTCTTCATAAGAGGTGCATACAAAACATCTTTAAGTATGATATATCTATCGTCGAAAAACAACTTCAAGTATCCCACTGCTTCGGCCGAGACAACCTCTCCTGTTCCAACTTTGAGAGTGATCTCGCGTTCTTCAATCTTTTTCCAGAAACTAGTTTCCTGAAAAGAAAAGCAAATATGTGTAGTGGCTCCTGAATCTAATATCCAGATTGAGGTATCATCCTCCACTAAACATGTCTCAGCAACTAGTAAATCATATTTACCTTGTGCTTCTTTCGAGGCAGGGGTCTGAGGACATTCCTCAGTTAAGACAAATCTCAAGTCATCTATTACTAGTGTTGAATTCATTTTTTTTTCCATGTTGAGTAATTATCGCCGTTTAGTTTCTCAGAAGCTAAGAGTTGATCTAAAGAGCTAGTCATGTTGAAAAGAAAAACATATCCTTTTTAGTAAAAACATTAATCTGTTAAATCCAATCAAGTTTAGCAAAAAATCTAATAATGTACCCTTCATTATTATATTTTGCAACGATATTTCAATGGTTTAAAATAACCTCCACCGAGGGGTGATCGACTATTCCTCCGTTGAACCAAGACTATCTTGACTAGATACTATCATCAGAATAACTCTTATTCCTATAGTAACTCAGTTATCGCTACTTTGGTCAAGAATTTACTAACACTTAGTAATTCTCGTAAGTGTGACCCTCCAGAAGTTGGAAAGACAAGAATGAAAATGGACCTGAGAGACCCTATCTATTTCTAGAGTTCGCAGAGTTCTGAATCCTATAATACAGCCCTCTGATTGGTAAGGTCGCTCCAGGGCAGACATGCAGGCGCATTATAGGAATCTCATGGTGCGACGTAATTGAAGAGACCGTAGGATGTGTTGACACACTTCCTTCTCCCACTTACTATGAACAACTTCCCCTATTCACCTTGGTATTGACTCATGCAAACACTCTCCGAATGGAGTCCACTCCCAGGGCGGCCCAAAGCCAAGTATGAATCTCACGGTGTGAACTCTTAGGGACGCTAGAGCTAAAAGTACATTACTTCTCTCCAGCTGAAGTGTTCTAGACGGTTAGGGTATAAAATACTTAGCGATACATTTCAGCTAACTAAAACATATCCTAAGTCTAGGTGATTCATCTGAGTATATCTTTTATATTGGATTTTTAACCTACGATGTCTAGGTGATAAAAATTTTTTATTACCTCACACCGCTCACACATGCTCATAAAATCGATTTAACCTAACTCAGACGCCGACTCGATCTCCAGGTAGTAGGTGTTCCGTGAACTGTCAACTTAAAAACCTTCAACCTTAGTCATCTTATTTGACTTTTTGCCAAGATCTTGCCGGGTGAGTTTTCTTGTAACTTCGGTTTTACAAGAAATCGACCTATTTTGTATGAAAATTGGGATTGCTCGATGGTTAACCCTAAATGAGCATGCATCTTATCTTTGTTATAGATTTTAGAAGTCTAGGTTATTTTATAAAAATTATAAAATAAATTATAACAATTATAACCCTAGAGCATTCATTTATAACATGCTTCCTTCAATCAAACATGCTTTAATATAACACTTATATTAAAACTAAGCATGCATAGTATATATTTTATAACACTTATAAGATATAAAAAATGCATGTCACATGCTTTTCCTATGGTGGGGTTTTAAAACTATATGGCATACTATATGCACACATAATCAAACAACATTATACATCACATGCATAATAAGTAAACAACACTAAAGTGGACCGATTTTCTCATTTAAAACAAACAAATAACTAATTTATTACAAAAAACAGCAACCAGCTTCCCTGAACCGGCTTCAAACACTTTGAACCATCAGGAACCGCTTAGAAATCACCCGAACCGGCCCAAAAACACCAAAAACCAAGCTGAACCGGTCAAACCGGCTCAACCAGGTCAAATGGATCGGTTCAAACCGTCTGGACCGGCTGGTCAACTCCCGCTGGCACAGTCAACGGAGGTGTGGGTGCATGGGTCGCGGAGTGGGTCTCGGGCAGGCGGCCGAATGGGCGCGCGAGGCTGCACGAAGCAAAGCGGGCGAACAGATCGAATCTGGGCAGGGCAGGCATGCAAAGCCAGGCGCGCGTGCGAGCTTCCGAACTGGGTCAGATCCGGACTAGAGAGTCGGGTATGGAAGCTTCTCTCAGGTCTGGAGGCTGAATTCGGGTATGTGATGCAATTTTTCTCCAATTTGCTGCTGTTCTCTCTCCCGGAATCAAGAATTTACAACCTAAATTCAACTCTGATGACTCCAACAAATTTACAGACCCTTTTTCACATATTAATGCTCATAAACAAGTGAACAATTACAAATTTCCATAAGAAATTTAAAGAGAAAAAATGCCAAAATCATAATAAATCCACTTTAATCCCTATTTCATTCAACACTTGAATAGATAGGAAAAAAACACCCACCAAAAGCAATTGAGAGTAATTCTAGCATGCTCTGATACCACATGATGGAACACGAGACATACGCAGCGGAATTAGGATCTAATTACACTCTAATTGCTCTTAAATTAAAGGAAATAAGCATGCATCATGAAGGAAAAAACAGTGAATTAAAAGTATAGGATACTACCTTTGAAGCTCCCGAAAACCGCTTTTCCTCGTTGAATCTCAACCCGAACTCTTTCGAACCACCACTAGAGTTGACCTACTATCTTTTAGACTTAGAACCGAGTTGTGGGACTCGGTGGATGAAGAAAACTGAGAGAGAGAAAAGAGATGGAAAATAAGATGGAATTTGGGTAGGTTTGGGTTTTTCTCTTTTTTTCAAAGTTGTGATTTTTCCAGCCCAAATATGAAAACCAATTTCCAAAATTGCAAAAACTCTTTTCATTCAAAATGAAATCCTAATTTATAGAAAAATCCATGTAACAATTGCATGAACTAAATGCATAAAAAACCCAACACCTATATTCCACTATCTTAGTGGGCTTAATGTCTCCACTATAAGCCAACACCTAGCCCACTATTTTGTTAGTGGAATTATCCAACAAAAGTTTGGATTTTCCCACTAACTATAGTCAAAGGGCAAAATAGTCATTTGGTCAAAGTCAAACTTTGACCAAAAAGTCAACATTTTGACTTTTTATGATTTTTCCCGTGTTGACTAATTTTGACCTCCCGAGCATGAATCCGCATTCATTTTCTCGAAATTCAAATCAAATTTGAATATAAGGTCGGTCAAAGTTTGATTTTTCAAAGTCAAAAGTCAACTCTTTGACTTTTTACATCTTTGACCATTTCCATCATTTTCGAGCTTCCGAATATGAACATTTTCATATTCTTGATATTTAAATCACATTTAAATATTAAAGATGTATCTCTAAGCTAAAAAACCCGACCACTATATCACATATACTTGTCGGTTTCTCTCTCTCTACGTAATTCGAACAATTCGAATTATTCTATCATACTATTCTAAGTTTATTCCATATGAGCTAGTAGGGGAACCTAATGGACCTATAGATCATGGGCTCCAACGATCTGAGATTAGCTAGTTAAACTCTTTAGATGGAGCTAATCAACATTCGTTAACTAACGGGTCATTCCACTAAAGTCCCGTAGTTGCACTCCTCTCACTATAGATATATTTGTGCCTATTTGATATAACCATGATTAGTAAGTTAATCCTTCACAGGTTGTTCGTAATCTTGGCTTGGTCATAAAAACTATTTTACCCCTAAGACTACATCTTGTTAAGTTCCACTGATCCTCTAATGAACAATTGGTTTAAGGTCCAACCTATAAACCGAATCCTTCTCGGGCCAAGGAGAGTGTGAGGCCTCTTGTTCAAGACCTAGATTCAGTACTAAAGGGAACAACCTATCTACTGTCCCTATAACGGGTAGGAGTGAATTTCGTCTTACATCCTATGTTCCCAGCTATCCACCCGATCTTACCCCTGAAATGGGAGGCTTATTGGGCCAGCGATATTGAGTTGCCCTCACCTATGCAGATCTAAGGATAATTCTAAGTGAACAGAAGTTCATAGTTAGCTCAGGATTAAGATTAAGTTACCTAGGTCATCAATTAACGAAATAGTCAGTTTTATACATAAAACGGTATTTAGAATGTAAAAAGTGACTATTTCATGGTTCAGTCTTATGTAAACTCTTTACATAGGATGCCCCCACTCACATATCTCTATATGAACGATTCAGGATCACATCTTTTGTACTAACTACAAAGTAGGCCGCATCCATGGTGTCCCCAGAATAAGGCACCCAACCTTATTCATATACTATAGACCATTTTGGCTATATATTTGAACTTGATCCACCTTTATGTCACTACAAAAGTTCAAACTACATTAAATAGCCTCAGGACCTTAGTTTATTGAATTCAAGATTACAATTTCAATAATAAATTTATCGAAAAACAAAACAGAATATATTTATTAATTTACAAACTACGAGTTTTAGGACATAAAATCCAACAAAGTGTTCATATTTGTATTCCACCAACTTTGTGGTCGCCCTTCTATTATGGTCATCATTATGTAGTCGCAATCTCTCTGCGATGACCGCATTCGCTTGACGGCCGCAACTTCTATGCGATGGACGCATGCGGTTGATGGTCGCAACATCCATGCGATGGACGCATGTGGTAGATGGGCGTAACATCCATGCATCGAACGTATGCGATCGCGCATGCGATCATCTCTGTGATAACCTGTATCCTGCGTATGCGATCGATTTCTGCAGTTGCTACAAAAATAAACAATTGAACGCATAATAACGCATAATAGTGGGTTAGTTGAGATTCTTAATGCCGATCGACGCAAACTCGTTTTCTTATGAATTCCTAACATAATCGCTGCATATTTTACTTGACAGCCTCATAATTCTAAATAAAAGGCCTATAATGATGTGCATTTCTTCCCGTCATCAGTGCTAAACGATCACGCAAACAAGAAACGATAAAAAAAAACGCATGATGATGGTCGTCATTATTAAACGATGAGACTTAGCGAGATTTTGAGCAAGAACAAGAGTAGTCGGTTCGACTGGTTCTCTCAGGGTCCGGTCCTGTTCAACATCAAATGGTTTTTGACTGGTCCAGTTCAGACTTGGTTAGTTCAGTTTAGGCGGTTCGAGTCCGGTTCAAGCTACTTGAGTTCGTTTTGGAGTGGTTCGAGCGGTTCGGAAGCAGTTCATAAGCTGTTTTGTAATAATTAGGTCTTTGTTTGCTTGTTTTAGCCAAAACTAAAACCATATCAGTTAGTGTTTAATTATTTATACATGTGATGTATGTTATAATTAAACAAATCTTGTATGTGCATACAGTATGCCATGTAGATTTAAAATCTCACCATAGGAAGCATGTTACAAGCATTGAAAGTATGTTATGAAATATTATAATATATAGTATGCATGTTAGGGTTTCTTTTATTTAATATAATAGTTATATTAGATATTGAATGCCTTTGTTGTATGTTGTGGATGTTTAGCATGTCTAAAATTTGTAAGCTATTATAAAATTGGGTTAAACATTTAAAATCCATAACAAAGAACAACTTCATGCTCACTTAGGTTAACCACTTGTTTTAATAGTTAAAATAGGTCGTTAAACTTATAAAACTAGGGTTACAAACTCAACCGGTATATAATCTTGTCAAAGGCTGGGGGTACTGATGACATTAATTTGAATCTCTTTATCTACTCTAACGCATCGCTTGTGGATGAAACGAATGATGTGCTAAATATGCGCTCAAGTACTTGCGATAAAGGTAATTTATGCGATACTACGTCTAAATATATGTGTTGTTAATGATACGCTAGTAGTATGCGATAGAGTAATGCGTGTCACAAGTTTCCTTGTGCTGAAACTAAGTATAATTCCAACGCAAGTTTCTCAGAATAATCCGAGGTCGAATAAAGGGATTGTTTTCGTTAATGCGTTACTTATGTGATACATGCGACTGGTTTTTAAATATGAATAAAGAAATTGAGTTTATACAGAAATGTAAATTACGATAAAATAAAAATGCGTTGATAAAATAAAATCCTAAACTAATATGATACAAGATACAAGATACATGATACATGATACTAAGGTTGAGAACTGACTGTGAAGTTGTACAAAGAATTGGGGTATGCGATGGCAAGTCTTTATGAATGAATCAGAAAGAGAAAGAATAAATAGTAAAAACACCGCAAGTTTGTCAATTGTGTTAAAGATGCAACTAAGGTTCCACTTTCCCTTGGCGTACACCTCTCGGTGATCGGCCACGTTCCCATATCTCTATGATGAAACAGGGATGAATGTTATGAACGCAAGGTTGTTTCCATCTCTGGAAGTACTTCTTGCTTTAGTTAATGCATTCTTCCAACCTTCTTTCGATAGGCGGAATAACATCTTCACTTCTGCTTTCACAGGTGCAGATGCCGTCGAGCATGCTTTAGCTAAACTTAATTATTTCCTTAACACAAATTAACTCACTCGCTTAATTCTTGCTATTTGCCCATGGGATTAAGAATACATCATGAAGAAGGTGAATTATAGATGCATGGAAAGAGACAGAGAGATGACAATGATGAATATCATAACATTTAATTCGAAAACTAAGCGTTTGATACATGTTGTGAATGAAAGATTGAAGAAGATGAATACAAATGATTGAATAGAGATTAGAAACAAATATAGAAAGAATGTCAACATTTTAACATAGATCCTGAATAGAGATTGTGCTTGCCGGCGTGTGGAAGTGGTGGAGAGGAAAACTTCCCTCTCAGGCTTGCTTTTCCGGTAGAATTGACCTTCATACAGAGCTTCAACTACGGGAATTGGAAGGGTTCTCTTCTCGGAGACTCACCTCTCAATCTTGTTCGTGGTTCTCCCAGATCTACTCTGTAAGTCGCTTCAGATTAGTCTCTCTCTCAGAATCAGTATATGCATGTCTCTATGTATACATGTATATCTTTCAGTGAATTTGCAGAAGCTATTTATAGGCGAGGCTTGACTCTTTGCAATTTTGGTCCCCACTATATAGTTATGGTAGTTACTGAAATGGTAGAATGAGAAATTCCTTCTGTTACACAATCAACCCGTCAGAAATGCACAACTGAAAGTTGTACACTTGTCAAAATCCTCCACAAATGCGTTGCTCTTTACATCTTCGATCTATCACCGCATACGGTGTTGTTTTTTTATTACCGCATGCGATAGAAATTGCGTTGATCGCTAGAGCTCTTGATCGGTTGTCGCATGTGCCGTAATTGCATTGATCATCTCTTCGTTCTCGATTGATGGGCGCAATACGCCATAGATGCGTTGTTTATTTCGTCTTTGAGCCATGAACGCATGCGGTGACTGATTTCCTGCAAAACAAAATTGAAACATTCTATTCTACCATCGCAATGGTGTTAGTGGGTGTCGACGCAACTTTTATTTCTTTTAGCCACAATATCTAAATAAAACAGCATAAATAACTTGAATTTCTACAAGTTATCACACCCCCAAATGAGAAAAATGCTTGTCCTCAAGCATATCTTCAACTAAGGCAATATTGTTCAATTCCTATCCTTATTTTGCGTCGATTGGTTGCTCCGAATGCTCCACCTAGGCAACATTACTTAACAACGCAATTTCTTTCTATCCTTTAATAATTCATAAACATGCCCTACTTTATTCTTTTATACAACAAATCTCTACTAAAAACATTAAAAATTCCCTTCTTGTTTTGAAAAGAAAGTTCACCTCTTCTTGTAAAAACAACTCGGTGTGTCTGGATGCGGTGGTCTAATTTACGTCATTTTATTAGAGACTATTGATTATGGTTACACCCTTCGTTTTGGCTTGTTCCCACGGGTGTCATGCGAACATCCAACTACGGTTGTGTGCCAATCTCAACTTCAACTCTTGATTTTCAGCTAAGTTTAACTTTTTGCTGGTCAGAGGAGTTGTCTCTTATACTCTACTCTATTTTTTTTCTCATTTTTCTCATTTTTTTTCTTTCTTCTTTTTCATATTGCGTCATTCCTGGAAACCCACCTTCGTTTTGGCTTGCTCCCACGGGTGTCATGCGAACATCCAACTACGAGCAGGTTCCTTTCATGACTTAACTCTTATCAGGTTGGGATTGTTTTGAATTTCCCTTGCGCTGACATTGGAGTTGTATGATTTTTTTTTTATATTTTTCATTTTTTTTATGATAATGAACGCATTTTCTTAATGACCGCATCCACTTAATCGCATCTGCTCAGACCTTCCCCACCCCCAAATTTAGAGATGTGCAAGGTCCTCATTGCGTTGTTTTGGACAGAATAGACAAACACTTAGTCAAAATTTTGAAAAGAAGGTTTGAGTAGAGTCTTGAAGGATAAAAGGTAAAGCAGTGCTATTGCTACGAATTATCTAAGTGTTAGTCAGAAAGTACAAAGTGTGGGAAATGTTTCTAAGGGTATGCATATGACTCATCATGGCAGCGCAATTAATAATGCAAAATAAAAGATAAAGAACATCGCAATAATTGACAAAGGATGATAAAGAAGAGGCTAACGCATACGGAAAGAATTGTTACTCAGTTGTATTAAAAATTAACCAAGTATACAAAGAATTACAAATAACGCAATACAAAATTTGAGCATGTTCAAAGAATCAAGGAATAGCCTCTATACATAAAAAAAACAATGAATGAAAAAAAATAAAAGAATGATCGCAACAAAAAATTGTAGATTTATTAAGGAGGAGGTTCAGGAGGAGGATTTTGATGAGGTACTTGAGAAGCTTCTTCGAAATACAGATGTTGCTGTAAATGCGGAGGCACCATGGGACCATGTAGACATGCTGTCAAAAAGTTGAAGTACTCATGGTTGCGCTCTGCCAATTGCCTTTGGTTCAGGTGGATCATGTAAATATTGTGTTGGATGTTGATCAGCACCTGTTTTGTCATAGCAACACTGCGTTGCAACTCTTTTTTCGCTCGTATACCTCTGTTATTCGCTGGCAGAAAAAGTCATGTTGCTAAGAGTAGAGAGAATGCATATCAGCAAGTTCAGCAGCTAGGGTGGTAATGGTGGGCTGCACCTGCGATGTTTCGCCATCAACGTGTTGGGGTTGGGCAAAAGTGCCTTCACCCAAATCGCGTGGGTCATCAACATGCGGCGGTGGAGGGGAAAATTACGGTGAAGATGAAGGAGAGGATGAAGCTACTGGATATGCGTTGGGTGAATTAGGAGCAAGAAGAAGGTTGGTAAAATGTTCGGGGAGTGGGGAAAGAGGTTCTGTAGGAGGGCTTGGAGGGCGAATCACCAAAGGTAAAGGGTCCAAGGTTTCTTGATCTTGCGGTGATGGCTCTTGGACTTTTTCCTTTCCTTTGTCAACCTTGTGGTTGTTTCGGTGCAGTTAAATCGATAATGGGCCTCTTAAGTGGAAGCTCGGGGCAATGAGGGGAATCTTTGAGAAGCATTCTCAAAATCTTGATGTTAATGAGGCCATGGACTTCTGGCATTGGTTCTTCCTCAATACCTACACCCAATGAGAGGCATAAGCTTGAAACTATCCAAGGGAAGAAATACTGGCCTGTTATACGCCTCACAAAACCTCGAATCTATCTTTGCGATCAATTGCCCACATCTATTGGAATGTCGCGTGCGATGCAGTATGCAGCCATGACTCTATCCCTCGAAACTGTTTTGTCATGAGAAGTTGGGATGAGTCATCGTTTCACCAAATACAACCAAAGCTGCGCTTTTGGAAGCATTTTATTAGATACAAGGGTTCTGATGCCTTTCATAGATACCGACCACTGAGTGCCCAGTTGCGTTAATATCTTCAGTGCATCTTCCATCTGTTCTTCTGTGGGATCATCAATGATTTTATTACCCGGCGCATCCGAGATGTTCTTCATTTGATATAACTCATTGATGTCCTTTGTGCTGAAAGGCACTACCTCCCTTTTCATGGTCACTGCATCTTTGGCACCATGAAGTCATCCATTATAGAAAGCACGCACTACCGTTGGGATTACGCTTGATGGGCACGACAGAATGTTTTCCATCCATGTTCCAGTACAAAACTTGTGATCAATTTCGGTAGTGGCGTTGGCATAGGAAAGAACCCCATCTCCATCATCATGTCGTCATTCTCTTTCTTCTTTGATGGGCGTCCCTTGGCCAACGCAGGCTCACTGCTTTCCGCTATTTCTTTGCCCTTCTCTTTTGTCAATGCAAGGCGGGATCTTTGTTTTTGTTTCCTTTCCATTTCCTTCCGTTGTTCTTCCTTCTCCTACTCCGCAATTTCTTTGCTTTTCTTCTCTCGAATGCGTTGAACATTTGCTTGGCTCCTCTTCTCCTTCTTTTCCTTCTTCTTGTTTTCTTCCTCTTCTTCTTTTCTCATTTCTCTTTCAAACTGCTCTGAGGCCAGCAATATGCGTTGTTCTTCCTCGAGCCTTATTCTCTCATTTTCTGTCGAGATTGCATTGTTGCGATGCACTTCGTCATTGTGTAACTTTATGCTCAAATCGCCTTCTACGATGATTTGTTGTGCCCGCAACATCTTCTTTTGTTTTTCTTCTTTCTCTATTCTTCTCCTCTCTTTCTCTTCTAATGCACTTTGCAAAATTGGTGGGTCGATTGTTGACCTTTGCAGCGCATTCTCCTTGTGACGCCGCATAAGGGGGGTGATGTCCGAATCCTCTCCATCGTCAGTCGCAACCATTCTTATTTGTGTTGTTTCCTCCTCAGGTTGCGCTGATTCTCTTTGTTGCGCTGACTCCCCCTCATCCACCTTACAGTGGTGGATTCTCCGTCGACTTCTGGGCTCTCAACCCTCTTTTTCTTTTCTTCCTTCTCCTTGAGGCGCTTCTCCTCCCGCCTGCGTTCCCTCCTTTCACTCGTTTTTCTTTCTTTCTTCTCCTTTATTGGCTAGGCTTCTTCATCACCTTATGGCCTCTTCTCCCTGATCTTTTTCTTCTTCTTCTTCTCCTCAGCCATTTTAGGCTGCTTCTCCACCACCACTTCCTCCAGAGCAACCCTGGTGGGTCCCCCATAGGATTCTGCATGAGCAGTTTCTTTAGGATCCGAGACTACCAGAGTGCTCCTTCTCGAAGCTTCCTCCATCTCCTCCTCCGAAGGCAGTGGCTGGTTAACAACCCCAACTTCGGGCAGCCCTCCTTCCTTTTCCATATTACTTAGTATACTCCCAAACACCTCTCTGTCGTCTCTTCTCTTCTTCTTGCTTTCAGAAGACAGTGTTGGGAGTGGGGCACTCTCCGTGCTCTGCCCCTTTCTAATTTGGAGTGGTCTGATTGCTAGGCTTTCACCGAAGTTTTCCTGCGATTCATGGGATGGGTTTTGGTTGGGCAGCGAGACGGCGGCTTGCTACGAGGAATGCCGCCTTTCTTGCAGTGATTTGGGCTTGTGAGGGTGATGAGGGTAAATAGGATGAGTGGAAGACTGATCGGCCATGGTTGTACTGAGTGAAAAAGCTGGGAAGCTCTTAGGGTTTAAGAAGAAAGTTTGAAGTCTGGGTATGCAAAGGATCTGCTAGGGTTTCTGTTTGCAAAATACTCAAATAGATGACCTAGGAAGGGGGAGGATAGAATGTATAGGTTGGGCCTTGATGGGCCTAACGCAAATTCTGCAATGGCAGGCCTCGAGGTACTCAAAAAGCCTGCCGTCACGCTTCTTACATTTATGAATGAGCAGAGAAGTACGTCCTTTCATCTGCTAAATCATCATTTCCTTGGAAGCCTAAACGATTGGACTACTCTATTTGCAAAAAGAATTGTCTTTTGTGTTTTATTCGAATGGGCGCAAGGTTAAGAATTAACACAATGAATCCATCAATGCAAATGCATCTTTGCAGAGGACGGGCAACAACGCATGTATCAATGCAACACACCCCCAACTCAACACATTTCTTGAGGACAGGCGCACTGTATTTCTACTGGCGCAACACTACCTCAACATAGTGCGTTTTTCCTAAGGACGGGTGAAAAATACATACGAGCGCAACACACCCCTCAGCGCAATGCATTTGTGAAAGATGAACGCAAAGTGTATCTTGTCATCGCAAGATGCATCCATCATCGCAATGCATATCGAATGTTGATTGTTGTTATTATTATTATTATTATTATTTCTGATTTTTTTTTTCATCAACACAAATCGCTAGGACTTTGCGGTGATCATTTTCTCTTACACAATCATTCATAGAGAATTTAAAACAACGCAATGCAGAAAGTGAAGAAATTGAAATAACGCACGAAAATTAACGTAATCGAATTAAATGAGAAGTAAATTCATAAAGCAATAAAAGCTAGTTTAAGGAAGCAATCAATAACGAAATTCATAAAGCAATTAAGAAAGCAGTTAAACATAGATTTTAGAGATATGGATTGGAAGACAATTTTCCCATGATTACCGCAATCCACACCTCTGCAGGCAGTCAAGCTTGCCTGCACAATGTCATCAAGGACATTATTCTTTTCCGTGAGATCCTGGGGCTTCGGAATTACTTGGCAGCGTTCCTAGTGTTCTATTGCGAAGCTCGGCTACCAGTGCCAACTTGGATCTCCAAGTTCCTGTTTGAAGATGCCTGCGACTGCATGAAAACATCGTTTTTCTCAATATACTGCTTTAGCTGGGACAACAATGAAGATGAATTTCCAGAGGTGTTTGAGGAGGATGGTTGGTTTTGCAGTTGTCTTTGATGACCCTGATTCTGATTCTGATGAAAAGGTGGAGTATTTCCTCGATTCCCGGAATTGTTGCTTTGATGGTTACTCGGCCCTCCTTGATTGTGATTTCCTCCCCAACCGATGTTAGGGTGATTCCTCCAACCGGATTGTAAGTGTTGCTGTATGGATTGTTCTAGATAGCACACACTTGTTGTGGGTTTGATGGGCACATTTCTACCGTATGGCCCCCTCCACATTGGATGCAACTTATTGCGGCCACTTGTGCCGAACTTTGAGAGAGGCCACCTTGATTAAGTGCCATGTTGGATTTTATGTCCTAAAACTTGTAGTTTGTAAATTAATAAATATATTCTGTTTTGTTTTTCGATAAATTTATTATTGAAATTGTAATCTTGAATCCAATAAACTAAGGTCCTGAGACTATTTAATGTAGTTTGAACTTTTGTAGTGACATAAAGGTGGATCAAGTTCAAATATATAGCCAAAATGGTCTATAGTATATGAATAAGGTTGGGTGCCTTATTCTGGGGACACCATGGATGCGGCCTACTTTGTAGTTAGTACAAAAGATGTGATCCTGAATCGTTCATATAGAGATATGTGAGTGGGGGTATCCTATGTAAAGAGTTTACATAAGACTGAAGCATGAAATAGTCACTTTTTACATTCTAAATACCGTTTTATGTATAAAACTGACTATTTCGTTAATTGATGACCTAGGTAACTTAATCTTAATCCTAAGCTAACTATGAACTCCTGTTCACTCAGAATTATCCTTAGATCTGCATAGGTGAGGGCAGCTCAATATCGCTGGCCCAATAAGCCTCCCATTTCAGGGGTAAGATCGGGTGGATAGCTGGGAACATAGGATGCAAGACAGAATTCACTCCTACCCGTTATAGGGACAGTAGATAGGTTGTTCCCTTTAGTACTGAATCTAGGTCTTGAACAAGGGGCCTCACACTCTCCTTGGCCCGAGAAGGATTCGGTTTATAGGTTGGACCTTAAACCAATTGTTCATAGGATCAGTGGAACTTAACAAGATGTAGTCTTGGGGGTAAAATAGTTTTTATGACCAAGCCGAGATTACGAACAACCTGTGAAGGATTAACTTACTAATCATGGTTATATCAAATGGGCACAAATATATCTATAGTGAGGGGAGTGCAACTACGGGACTTTAGTGGAATGACTCGTTAGTTAACGAATGTTGATTAGCTCCATCTAAAGAGTTTAACTAGCTAATCTCAGATCGTTGGAGCCCATGATCTATAGGTCCATTAGGTTCCCCTACTAGCTCATATGGAATAAACTTAGAATAGTATGATAGAATAATTCGAATTTTTCGAATTACGTAGAGAGAGAGAAACAGACAAGTATATGTGATATAGTGGTCGGGTTTTTTAGCTTAGAGATACATCTTTAATATTTAAATGTGATTTAAATATCGAGAATATGAAAATGTTCATATTCGGAAGCTCGAAAATGATGGAAATGGTCAAAGATGTAAAAAGTCAAAGAGTTGTTTTTTGACTTTGAAAAGTCAAACTTTGACCGACCTTATATTCAAATGTGATTTGAATTTCGAAAAAATGAATACGGATTCATGCTTGGGAGGTCAAAATTAGTCAACAAGGATAAAATCATAAAAAGTCAAAATGTTGACTTTTTGGTCAAAGTTTTACTTTGACCAAATGACTATTTTGCCCTTTGACATAGTTAGTAGGAAAATACAAACTTTTGTTAGATAATTCCACTAACAAAATAGTGGGCTAGGTGTTAGCTTATAATGGAGACATTAAGCCCACTAATTGAGTGGATTCTAGGTGTTGGTTTTTTGTGAAGTTTTTTCATGCAATTGTTGCATGCCTTTTTTCTATAAATTGGGCTTTTCAATTTAGTTAAAAGTTTTTTTTGCCATTTTGAAAATTAGTTTTTTGATATTTGGGTTGGAAAATTACAACTTTGTGGAAAAAAAAGAAACACCCAAACATACTCAAAATTCCCTTCCTTATTTTCATCTCTTCTCTCTCTCTCGGTTCTCTTCATCCACCGGGTCCTACAACTCGGTTCTGAGTCCAGAGGATAGTAGGTCAACTCTAGTGGTAGTCCAAAAGAGTTCGGGTCGAGATTCAACAAGGAGAAGCGGCTTTCGGGAGCTTCAAAGGTAGCATCTCTACATTTTTAATTCACTGTTTTTCCTTCAATTGCATGCTATTTTCCTTTAATTTAGAAGCAATTAGAGTGTAATTAGGTCCCAATTCTGCTGCGTATGTCTCGTATTTCATCATGTGGTATCAGAGAATGCTAGAATTACTCTCAATTGCTTTTGGTTGGTGTTTTTGTTTCCTATCTATTCAAGTGTTGAATGAAATGGGGACTAAAATGGATTTATTATGATTTTGGCATTTTTTCTCTTTAAATTTCTTATGGAAATTTGTAATTGCTCACTTGTTTATGAGCATTAATGTGTGAAAATGGGTATGTAAATTTGTTGGAGTCATTAGAGTTGAATTTAGGCTGTAATGGCTTGATTCCGGGAGAGAGAACACAGCAAAAATGGAGAAAAAAAGCTCACAGACCCGTTTTTGGACACAGACCTGAGAGTTCAGCTCCCAGACCCGACCCAACTCAGTTCGCCACCCGGATTCTCTTGAACGCACGCCTGCCCAGTCGAATCCGACCCGAGCGCCCGCCTCTCTCCGATTCGCGGGACCCGGTTCGAAGCTGCCCGTGCGCCCGTTTCGCCTCCGTCGACTCGACCCGCACTTCCGTTGACTGCCCCAGCGTGCGTTGACCAGCCGGTCCAGACAGTCTAGACCGGTTTGTTTAACCTAGTTGAGCCGGTTTGACCGGTTCAGCTTGGTTTTTGGTGTTTTCGGGCCGGTTCGAGTGATTTCTGAGCGGTTCCTGATGGTTCAAAGTGTTTGAAGCCGGTTCAGGGAAGTTGGTTGTTGAATTTTGTAATAAATTAGTTATTTGTTTGTATTTAATGCCAAAATCGGTCCACTTTAGTGTTGTTTATCTATTATGCATGTGATGTATATGTTCTTTGATTATGTGTGCATATAGTATGCCATATAGTTTTAAAATCCCACCATAAGAAAAGTATGTGACATGCATTTGTTATATCTTATAAGTGTTATAAAATATATACTATGCATGCTTAGTTTTAATATAAATGTTATATTAAAGCATGTTATAGATGAATGCTCTAGGGTTATAATTGTTATAATTTATTTTATAATTGTTATAAAATAACCTAGACTTCTAAAATCTATAACAAAGATAAGATGCATGCTCATTTAGGGTTAACCATCGAGCAATCCCAATTTTCATAGAAAATAGGTCGATATCTTGTAAAACTGAAGTTACAAGAAAACTCACCCGGCAAGATCTTGGCAAAAAGTCAAATAAGATGACTAAGGTTGAAGGTTTTTAAGTTGATGGTTCACGGAACACCTACTACCTGGAGATTGAGCCGGCGTCTGAGTTAGGTTAAATCGGTTTTACGAGCATGCGTGAGCGGTGTGAGGTAATAAAATTTGTTTATCACCTAGACATCGTAGGTTAAAAATCCAGTATAAAAGATATACTTGGATGAATCACCTAGACTTAGGATATGTTTTAGTTAGCTGAAATGTATCGCTAAGTATTTTATACCCTAACCGTCTAGAACACTTCAGCTGGAGAGAAGTGATTTACTTTTAGCTCTAGTGTCCCTAAGAGTTCACACCGTGAGATTCATGCTTGGCTTTGGCCGCCCTGGGAGCGGACTCCATTCAGAGAGTGTTTGCATGAGTCAATACCAAGGTGAATAGGGGAAGTTGTTCATAGTAAGTGGGTGAAGGAAGTTTGTCAACACATCCTACGGTCTCTTCCATTAGGTCGCACCGTGAGATTCCTATAATGCGCCTGCATGTCTACCTTGGAGCGACCTTACCAATCAGAGGGCTGTATTATAGGATTCGGAACTCCGCGAACTCTTGAAATAGATAGGGTCTCCCAGGTCTGTTTTCATTCTTGTCTTTCCAACTTCGGGAGCATAATGATTCCGATTTTTGAGGTCTGAAAATGGAGGGTCACACTTACGAGAATTACTAAGTGTTAGTAAATTCTTGACCAAAGTAGCGATAACTTAGTACTATAGGAATAAGAGTTATTCTGGTGATAGTATCTAGTCAAGATAGTCTTGGTTCAACAGAGGAATAGTCGATCACCCCTCGGTGGAGGTTATTCTAAACCATTGAAATATCGTTGCAAAATATAATAATGAAGGATACATTATTAGTTTTTTTTTGCTAAACTTGATTGGATTTAACAGATTAATGTTTTTACTAAAAAGGATATGTTTTTTTTTTCAGCATGACTAACTCTTTAGATCAACTCTTAGCTTCTGAGAAACTAAACGACGATAATTACTCAACATGGAAAAACAATATGAATTCAACATTAGTAATAGATGACTTGAGATTTGTCTTAACTGAGGAATGTCCTTAGGCCCCTGCCTCGAAAGAAGCACAAGGTAAATATGATTTACTAGTTGCTGAGACATGTTTAGTGGAGGATGATACCTCAACCTGGATATTAGATTTAGGAGCCACTACACATATTTGCTTTTCTTTTTGGGAAACTAGTTCCTGGAAAAGGATTGAAGGAGGTGAGATCACCCTCAAGGTTGGAACAGGAGAGGTTGTCTCGACCGAAGCAGTGGGAGACTTGAAGTTGTTTTTCAATGATAGATATATCATACTTAAAGATGTTTTGTATGCACCTCTTATGAAGAGGAATTTAATATCTATCGCTTGTATTATGGAACAAATGTATAAAATATCTTTTGAAGTTAATGAAGCGTTCATTTTCAGAAAAGGTATTCAAATTTGTTTTGTTATACTTGAAAACAACTTATATAAGTTAAGACCAACTAAAGCAAAATTTGTCTTAAATACTGAGATGTTTAGAACAGTCGAAACTCAGAATAAAAAATAAAAGGTTTCTTCTATTGCCTATCTATGGCACTTAAGACTTGATCACATAAATCTCAATAGGATTGAGAAATTGGTTAAGAATGGACTACTAAATCAGTTAGAAGACAATTCTTTACCTCCATGGGATTCTTGTCTTGAGGGAAAAATGACTAAGAGATCTTTTACTGGAAAAGGTCTCAGAGCCACAATACCTTTAGAGCTCGTACATTCGGACCTCTGTGGACCGATGAATGTCAAAGCTCAAGGTGGGTATGAATATTTCATCAGTTTTATTGATGATTATTCAAGGTATGTTCATATTTACCTAATGCATCACAAGTCTGGTTTTTTTGAAAAGTTCAAAGAATATAAGGCTGAGGTTGAGAACCAGTTAGGTAAAACAATTAAGACACTACGATCAGATCGAGGTGGGGAGTACATGGAATTAAGATTCCAGGACTATATGATAGAACACGGAATCAAGTCACAACTCTCTACACCTAATATGCCTCAGCAGAACGGTGTATCTGAAAGAAGAAATAGAACCTTGTTGGACATGGTTCGCTCAATGATGAACTTTGCTGAGTTACCTGATTCCTTTTAGGGACATTCATTAGAGACTGCTGTCTATATTTTGAATAACGTTCCCTCTAAAAGTGTTTCAGAAACACCTTATGAGCTATGGAAAGGGCGTAAAGGCAGTTTACGTCACTTTAGGATTTGGGAATGCCTGACACACGTGTTGGTGCAAAATCCTAAAAAATTGGAACATCGTTCAAAACTATGCCTATTTGTAGGTTATCCAAAAGAAACAAGGTGGTCTATTTTATGATCCTCAAGAGAATATGGTATTTGTATCGACAAATGCCACATTCTTAGAGAAAGACCACATAAGAAGTAATCAACCTCGCAGTAGACTAGTATTAATGTGTTGTGAATTTGAGGAGCACAATGGAACACAAATTGTAATAAAATATAATATAATAATAAAATAAATAAATATTAAAATAAATAAAACATTATATATAAATAAATAAAATAAAATAAAATAACAAAATAAGAAATGATAAAATTCTCAAATTTCTCCACTTTCTCCAATTTACATGGAATTTGCTCAATGTGTGTGTGATTTTAAGATCCACCAAATGCCACTATTTATGGCAAAGTGGCAAGTAGGGTGTGGACTTATGTAGGCACCAAACATAAATAATACAAAACATCTGGGTGACATATGGCTTTTGGGATACTGAGCAATGAATATCTATTTATTATTATAATATTCATAATAACTTTTAGGTAAAATTGGAAAATCATAAAACAATGTTTTCTATTGTTTCTAAACCATACCGAATCATCAATTTAGGAAAAATCATTATGTCAAATTATATATATATAAGCATATTATTAAACATATTAAACATATTATTTTCATTAAATGAAAAGAAGAAAAAGAAAGATATAACAAGTTGAAATATTATTAATAATAATAAAAAAGGTTTCCCCATGTTGATTGCAACCACATGGTGCCTCAATGACTTCTTCCTTCAGTTAGGAATGACTAGTGAACTTGTCATAAAATTATTCAAAGATTTCTAAATGCATTTCCATATTTAATTTAAATTTGAAAATAATTTTCTGTATTTAATTTAGATAGGAAACATTTTCCTATTTAATTTAGATATGAAACATTTTGATATTTAATTAAGATCTGAAACATGTTTCACATTTAATTTAGAAAAATGTTTTTGTTGAATTCTTATAAAAAGAAAAAATAGTTGTTCTAGTCCTCAAGGGTAAGACTTGAGTTTGACATGATATTTCTCTCTATTAAAATGATTTAATTATGAGCAAAGTTTTCACTAGATTCCAATCCTTCTTCCACAAGTGCACGTCTAAGAAGGGTGTTGTATTAACCTTGGAGAGAAACCGGCTTCTGATGATTTAGCACCAAGGTCGCGCCGATTTTTCTTTCAAAAGAGTGGATCTTCCATGACACAACAATGATTAAGATCCGAAATTGAAGACGACTAACAATTTGGAAGCAAAATTAAAGAATACCGATCGATTGTACCTCCATCTTCGACCTCCCTCTCCAGATCGAATCAAGAACACAGGAACTGTTGACGGATCTCACAACATTCTAATCTTTGCAACCACTTCAAACCAGATCTGGTTGCTGAAAAAGCACTTAACCGGATTCGAAAAGGTTCATCTCGTGGTCGAGTTTGAATTGGAATCCACATTTACAATCATCCCAGCCAAGTCAATCAATTTAGAACTTGAAGAATCCCGACTGGAGTCCGTGGTGGATGTCGGTGGAGCCAATGATGCATGATGTTCTTGTTTGAGGAGAAAGCTATCTCTTTGGATGTCGGTAAGGAACTTCGAATTTGAAATTATGGATCAGCTTGGATTCAATGAATGAAGAGTTACAAATTAAAGAGGATAATTTCTCTTTTTAACATATAAGCATAATTGGATTGTTAGCTTGATTTATTTTTTATGAATGAATTGTGCTGGGAAGAAATTTTGAGCAACATTATACTTTGATTCTTGTTTTGAGATTAATAAGGGATGATCTAAAATTAAGGGAGACTTTCATTCCAATATAAGAGGGAAAATTAAGAAAAGATAGAAAGTATTAATTCTGATAAATTGAATTAAGGAAATAGGTGCACTTCTTATTATTAATTTTAAATAATAATAATTTGTTGACAATATCATTCGACTAGAGACATGATTTAAGAAACTTGGAGAGACAACTCAACATATATAGTTTCCACTTTCTAATGAACAAATTAGTGATTAATTTATGTTGATTATATTCTATTGATAGAATTTTTGGAATATGTGGATTTTATAGCATGATATTGAATTTTATAGTTAACCATCACTGTCAATTTGGATGATGATGCTAGTGTTCTTTTTCTTGATTTGATTAAGTTTCACATATGTTGAAGATATTTTGATGGGTTAAAATTAAACGTGATAGAGACTTCTTGAACTCTACTTAGACAGTCTTGACATACAATTACAATAATCACAGTTTTTTTTTTTTTTTTTTTTTTTTTTTAATGTGACCAATTGTCTACAAGCCTCCTAAAAAGTCTAAACCATAATGTTGAAAGGAGAGCTCTTGAATACAAGGAAAGAATTATAATAATCTTTTTAATAATTAATTCACCATTGGTTTTGAGAAAATGCCAATGATACATCCGTTAGAAAATATATTAGAGACTATTTTCTCAAAGAGAATGAAATATAAAGTAGAGAAATATGCTCATGATGAGAGTAGTTATGTAAGGAAAATTGTAAGATTTTGCTGTGTGTAATATCCAAACAAGGAAAATAACATTTGCAATACTAGATATTACAACTATTAAAAATTTGGCAAGAAATTATACATCATTCCATTGTTTGCGGTGTTGACTATTTATCTGTTGGACTGCAATCTCTTTATTGAACTGTTGGGTTGAGTTTTCTCTTGATTGATGAGGTTGATGTGACATGTGCTGACATAGTTAGTTCACATGGTGGTGATTTGTTAGATTGTTCCACAAATTCAGCTTTTACACATGGTATGAAAATTTAGCAATTTTATTTTATAGCTATTTTATAGCATGATATTCAATGTAAATTTAGTAGTACATATTTGAATATTTCATGAGTAGTAACTATATTATCTTAAATGAGATGTTACTATGATCTACTTGAGCATAATTTATGTCATAACTTATCACGTATGGCCATTAATTCCATAAAATATTATTATTACTTTTAAATAAAGTTTCGTCCTATACATTATTTTGACCATCATCAAACTTGCTTGTAGTATGAATATATGTAATATCATTCTATGTGGAAGCTTGTAGAATTGATGGTAGTTTGAGACATCGTCTAGCTATAAATGTGTAATGTTTTACAAGGTTTTTCTTTTCAAGATTTTGATGATTATATAAGTGAAGATAGTTATCTTCATTGGTATGAGGCCTTTTGGGTGGAACCAAAAGCAAGGTCGTGAGGGCTTATACCCAAAGTAGACATCATACCACTATGGACATATTTGAAAGATTGTTGATCCTAACAAGCGGTATTAGAGCCTTGCCCCTAGTTTAGTTATGTTGAACATGTTGGAGTTGATGCTTTAAATCTTGTAGGGTCTTGTAGTTTGTAATTGTATAAACATTTTATTTATTTAATAAAATATGAGAGTTTTATTTGACATTTAGTAGCACTAAACCCATAAACCAATAAACTAACATCCACGATTATTATTTGTAGCTTAAACATGAATGTAGAAACATATAGGTAGATCGTGTTTAAGTGATAACCTAAATAGTTTGTAGTATATGGATAAGTGCTACAAATGATCTCATCTTGATCTTCATGTGGAGACATGTGAGCGGAGGTTTTCTACACAAAGGAGTTTGTATAATATTGGACCATGAAATGACTAGTCTCATTATATAATGGTGTTCATAATAGAGACTTACATTTCACCGAGATGACCATAGGTGACATGACCTGAATTCTGAGTGAGTTGTTAACTCTTGCCTATGAAGGCGGTCCTTTGATTTGTGAGTGAAAGTGGCTAGATCACTGACTCTATAAGCCTAACATTTTGGAGATTCGTTTGATTGGGGAGCTGGGAACACAACTACACAAGACGAAATTCACTCATTTTCCGTCATCGAGGTAAGTAGATAATTTGTTCCCTTAAGGGTTGATTCCGAGGCTTGAACAATGGCGTCACATCCTCTCCTAGCCCGAAGGGATTTGGTTATAGTTGGACTATGTCTTATTGTTCATTAGAGGGATCAATGGTACTTAAGGAGTTAGATGTAACTATAGGTGCAAAACGGTAATTTTGGCCTAGTTGTACTTACGAGCAATTTGTGAAGGGTCATCACACTTTTGACTAGTTATATCCAATGGACAAAAAAAATATATCTGTGGTGTGAAGAGTGCAGCTGTCAGTCTTTAGTAGAGTGTCTAATAGTTAATGGATGTTGAATAGTTAATTATAAAGGAATTTAATTAATTATTCAAGTACCATTGGAACTTCAAGCTACAGGCCCATGAGGTCCTCTCTATAGCTCAACATGGTAAATGAGAATCAATTTTGGATTAATTTGAATTGTTATTTGAGGGAATTAATTATATGCGATATAATTAATTTAATTTAATTATATATGATATAATTACTATAACGTATATGATACATTATAATATAAAGTTTAATTAAGACAAAATAAATATTTGAATATGATTCAAATATTAATTATATGGATTGGATTCATATAATTAAATTTAGTATAAATGTGATTTATATTAAATACCACAAATTAATTAGAAAATTTAAAACTATAGGTTATGTGTTATATTTGATATAACATATAGTTATATCTATACATATAATAAGTTTTATATATATATATATATATTATTTAAATTAAAATTATTTATTAATTTTAATTTAATTTTGAAATTGAAAGGGAGAAAGACAACTTCCTTCTCCATGATTCTTTCAATTTTTTACGTGGTGGGGGTTGGAATTTTGCGGGGAGTCTTCACCATCTTCACGTTGGCTTTTATAAAGAAGGTGAAGGTATCTTATGTAATTTTTTTCTCCCAGAAAAATTCTCCTTTCTCTCAAAATCACCCCTTCTCTTCCTAAAAGAAACACAGATCCCACACATTCCTGTTATTCTTATCTCTTACAGAGAATACAGAAGAAGATCTCGTGGTGCTGTGATAACGGGCAGAAATGCACGTTATTACAGTGCTAAGTTATTAAACAATAAAGGTTTGCGTTGATAAAATATGTTAGATTGCATTCAAAAAGCATTAAATTCATAACATTGTGATCGCATTCATACATCACATAGAAACAATTAATTTTTGTATTTTTATGCAGAATATGCGTTGACGCAAGGCGGAAAGCACGATCACAAGAAATCAATGATCGAGCACAACATTACCGCAAGGCTTTGCGGTGATTTGTGCTCGCAAACATCTGCTCAAGAAGGCTTGCCGTATAGAGCCGGTGCAACTTGGTGGGCGCATGTGGGTGAAAAGCATAATTAATCACGATGGGACAAAAAGCTGATGACGGTCAAATTCGAATTAAGTTCACAAGTCGCTAACGATAACAAGTACACTCAGCTTTTCGGTGACAAATATTCGGCGCATCAGTCAGAGAATTAAAGCCATCCCATCTGTGCAATCATAAGAGAGAAGCCGCCCTTCACCCCGAAGCTCTATAAATACCAAAGGCATCCTTCAGAAAAAAGTTCAGCGAGTTCAGCAAGTTTCTGTTCAGAGTTTTAGCCTTGCTCATAGTTTTTTTTACTTTTAAGAAAGGGGAGCGAGAGAAGAGAAGAAACGCCGAAAGATCGCTCAGGACAACTCGAGAGAGAACCCGAAGGCATGGAAAACAGAGAGCGAGCCGACTCTCGCGAGAGCGAGATTATCTTTTGAACAAGAGTAGAAAAGACAGTGTAAAAGCCTGGAAAGCAAGAGATTGCTACCAGACTCTTTATTCTCTTCTTGCATTGTTATTTTGTACTTCAACTTTATATTTATACAATGGAAATTCTTATTCTACATCTGTTTACTCTCTTAGCATGCATGAGTAGCTAAACTTATCAAATGGGTTGAGAAGAACTAAGCTAACATGACCTAGGATCTTCATTGCTTGCGATTATCTTGTTTTACGTTATGCCCACCATCCCTTTAGAGCTACTCGAGAGAGAGCCTTTATAACGGGCAGAAATGAACATTATCATAATACTAAGTTCTTAAACAATATTGGCTTGCGTTGATAAAACATGTTAAATTGCGTCTATTAAGCATCAAATTCACAATATTGCGGTCGCATGCGGTCATCGCATAGGAATAGTTGATTTTTGTGTTTTTATATAGAATATGCGTTGACGCAAGGCGAAAATTTCGATCATAGGAAATCATTGGTCGAGCACAACATTATCGCAAGGCTTTGCGGTGATCGTGTTCGTAAACATTTTCTCAAGAAGGAGTGCCGCAACTTGGTCAGCGCAACTTGGTAGGCGCATCTCGGTGAAAAACATAATTAATCGTGATGGTATAGAGAGCTGATGACAATTGAATCCGAATTAAGTTGACAGCCGCTAACGATGACAAGTACATTCAGCTTTTTCAGTGACAAATATTTGGCACATCAGTCATGGAATTAAAGCCATCCCATCTGTGCAATCATAAGAAAGAAGCCACCTTTACCCCGAAGCTCTATAAATACAAACGACATCCTTCAGAAAAGGAGTTCGAGACTTAGATAAATTTCTTTAGAATTTAGCCTTGTCCATAGTTTTCTTTTATATTTAAGGCGAAGCAAGGGAAGAGCCAATACGCCAGAGATCAGTCAGGGCAAATCGAGAGAGAACCTTGAGGCGAAGAAGCAGAGAGTGGGCCGACTCTCGCGAGAGTGAGATTATCTTTTGAACACGAGTAGAAAAGATGGTGTAAAAGCCTGGGAAGCAAGAGATTGCTACCAGGCTCTTTATTCTATTCTTGCATTGTTGTCTTGTACTTCATCTTTATATTTTTACAATGGAAGTTCTTATTCTACATCTGTTCACTCTCTTAGCACGCATGAGTAGCTAAATTAGTTGAATGGGTTGAGAAGAACTAAGCTAACATGACCTAGGATCTTCATTGCTTGCGATTATCTTATATTTATGTGTGCTTCATTCATCCATTAGAGATATGCGGGAGGGTAGTCTAGGACAGGATCTAGGCTTAGGAAGGTTAGGTCAAAATCTAGGCTCGAGAGAGTCAGATTAGAACTGCATAAACAAGAGATAGGGACTTAGAGATAAGCTCTGTTTGCCAACTTGCATCGCATGCATCCTAGAAATGGGAATGAAGATATGTGGTCACCTTGTTTGTGTGTCATCGCATACATAAGAATAAAGGTTTCTATGTAAATCCTATAGACTATCACATATATCGCATGGTTCTAGTCTTAGAAGCCGTGGCATTCACACCGAGAGGTGGTTTACTGTTGTATGCATGTTGCATGATCGCATAGCATGAACGCATCCTATGAAGTGTTAGCCGAAACTTTTCTCAACCCGTTCATCGCATACTCATTGCATCTTCCGTTTATTCAGCTCTTTTCAAACTTTGCCGCATTTGTTATTTTTCTATCATCGCAAACAACAACCACAAAAATAATTTATTTCTTTGGTTACTACAAAGTTTTCCTAAAAATTAGTGACGTAACTTGTTTTCACAAGTTCCTGAGTTCGACCTTGGACTTACCAGGAAACTCAGTGGAATTTACACTTGGATTCCACTGAGGAAACTTGAGTGCTCAACGCAATTTTACCATCGCATATCATCCATAATTCACTTCATAAAATCAAGCATCAAGTTTTTGCGCTGTTGCCGGGGACTTCGGCAAAATAGTGTGCTAACGGTAATTTTTCTAATTTCTTTGCAGACTCTCAATTTCTGGTGAATTACAACTCGGAGATTGAGAGGGCGTTCAGACAAAGACTGAGAGACAACCGCCAACAACAAGACAGAACTCCAAGAATGGAGGAGCAACCGACAGAAAGGGTTGCGAACGCGAACAATATAATGACCAACCCCATCCTTCTGGAAAATGATCGCAATAGACCCATTCGAGACTATGCATCACCCAACCTCTATGATTTCTCTCCAAGAATCATGAGGCCAGTGTTAGATGGATCGAGGTTTGAAATAAATCCAGTAATGTTGCAGATGATCCAGGCTATTGGGCAGTTTGGAGGAAGGCGTGGGGAAGACCTGCACGCCCACCTCCGGAGCTTCATAGAGATCTGCAACACTTTTGTGTTCCCGAATATCTCTACCAAGGAAGTTTGACTAACTCTGTTTCCATTTTCTTTGTGTGATCAGGCGAGGAAATGGACATATTCTCTCGAACCGAGAAAGATAACTTCGTGGGAATAGGTGGTGGAAAAGTTTATAAAGAAGTATTTTCCACCAACCGAGAATACCAGGAGAAGGAAATTAGTAACAAATTTTGAACAAGAAGATGATGAATCACTCAGCGATGCTTATGCGAGGTTTAAGCGGCTGGTGAGAGACTGTCCACATAATAGCTTACCAGACTGCCTGCAGATGGAGATCTTCTATCAAGGACTGAATCCCTCTTCTCAGACCGCTGCCAATGCGGTAGTAGCTGGTGGTCTGCTTGACAAACATATGAGGAGGTAAAGAGTATACTTGATCGCATTTCCAAAAATCACGAAGATTGGCGGGAAAGCGATCAAAGAATAAGAATTAAAGATAGTGAGGCAAAGAACGAGGCCATCGCATCCCTGCAAAACCAGATGACTGTGATGATGAGTTTTATTTAAGGCATCATAATTAATAACACGGGAGCGAAGCAAGGGCAGGTCAACGCATTTGCTCAAACGACCGCAAGTTGTGTCATTTGCGGAGACGCTCATTTGATGGAGGAATGCCCAGCAAACCCGCAATCAGTATGCTTCATAAAGAACAATCCCTATTCCAACACATATAACCCCCGGGTGGAGAAACCACCCAAAGTTTGCGTGGAAAAATCAACAATAAAACCTATAACCTGTGGTGCAAAAAGAAGGGCCATTCCCGCAAAATAATGGTCCAACGCATAGTCAAGCTAGCAGCTTGCAATCATTGCAATCTTCGTCCTTAGAGAGCTTGCTAAAGCATTACATTGAGAAAAACGAATCAATAATTCAGAATCAAGCTATATCCATTAGAAATCTCGAAATTCAAACGGGACAAATTGCAGGTGAGCTGAAAAAATAGACCACAATAAGCGTTATCGAGCTCAACTGTGCTCCCTCGCAATGCTGGTGGTACTGGGAAGGAACAATGCTTAGCAGTCTCTGTGCTAAGCGACAAAATGACTGTGGAAGAAAGGGAGGAACCCATCGTGACCAATTTGAATACGGTGACAACTGAGGACTTGTTGACCTATAGTTCGGAAAAACCCAAGAAAATGAACCCTGAAGCTGCGTCCACTCTCAAGCCTCTAGATTTTGAGATAACAGAAGACCAACCACCAGCAACTCCGCAAAGATTGAAAGAGGAACAAAATGAGGAAGAAAAGATCGCAACAGTGGCCGCAACGTAAAATGTTATGATCCCACCAAAAATGGACGACCCAGGAATCTTTACGATACCATGCTCCATCGAAAGGGTCTATAGTGGCCAAGCGATATGTGATTTTGGGGCAAGCATAAACATAATTCCATTATCAATCTTCCAATGATAGAATATTGGCACACTCATGCCCACAAAAGAAACTCTCCTGCTCGAGGACAGATCTCGAATACATCTTGAAGGGAGTTGAGAGATGCTGCAATCTCAATTGATAAATTCATCTTGCCGACAGACTTTCTCATTTTGGATTATAAAGCAGATGAAGATGCGCCCATCATATTGAGACAACCATTCCTTTCGACCGATCGCGCTCAAATTTATGTGCGCAAGAGGGAGATTGTATGAACATTCATGGGAAAAAACTCCGGATTAAGGCAGTGAAGATTCTAGAGGACAAAGAAAAGTGGGAAAAGCCACCATGGACGTAAACAACCCAGCTTGGAATAAGTTGTCCCTGAGTTATTATATGATTCAACCTCATCAGGGACGCAACTCTTTTGAATATCCTTTTTCCTGCATCAATACTTCATGAACTTTCATCATACTCGTTATTATCTATTATCGCAGTTACTTTGTGCTTTTCTTATTCTACAAAAAAAAAAAATTGCGGTACAAGAATGTTGTTTGTTTAAAATTATTTGACCCTCTCTCTGTTTTTCTTGCAACGATCGAGGCGCTAGGTTGCGGAGATGATACACGAAGAAGAAACTTACTCTATGCCGTCACCGCAATCAAAAGAAGATAGATCGCCGCAAAGAAGGATGCATCAATATACAATGCGGGCAATAGCACAAATTTGGGGGGTGTATTCTTCCTTATCTCTATTTCAAATTTTGCACTATCGCATCACATTTTAGTTTTATAAGTTTTTATCACCGCATCCTCTTTGATTACCGCAATCATTTGACATGGATAAATTTAGTAAGTTACCGCATGCTGTCTCTTTGCCAATTATGATTTCAATGATGAAAAAGATGCTTTTATTTCTTTCATATATACTAAGTCAACTTAACTTAAGATAGTCACCTCATAAAATATTTCTAGAAATTAGGGGTTTGCTAGCTTTCTTTCAAACTCTCTTTACAAAGCTTTCTAAGAACATCGCATAACTTATTCCAATCTTTTGGCAATGAGAACATGACTGCATTTTAAACTTGGGGCTGAGGTATTTATTTTCGACCTTACTATTTTGAAAGAAAAAAAAACAGAGAGAAAAGTTTTGAGAATAACAACTCCACTGTCAACTCAATAGGAAACCCATGTTGATAAGAGTTAAGTTGTGAAAGGCACTTACCCGTAGTTGGATGTTTGCATGACACACGTGGGAGCAAGCCAAAACGAAAGTAAGTCACCAGGATCAACGCATAAATAAATGACTGCAACTCCGCTGCCAAGTAGGTATGAGTTTAATCTGAGAAAGAGTGCATTGCTCAAAGTTGGATGTCCGCATGACACACGTGGGGGCAAGCTAAAATGAAGGCAAGGCACTTGGATCAGCGCAAGGTCAGAAAGAAAATAATAATGTCAAGAAATATGCAAGGATAAAATCATTTGACACCCTGGTGGAAAATTTTCTTTTTGAAATAAATCATGCGATGTTCCGAAAATTAGTAAAGTCCTTTTGAAGGTTAAGCTTGCAGTCTCTAGGTCTTAGAAATATTTTAAGAGAGACTTGAATAAAGACTTAAGGGAATTTTGGTATTGGAATTCAATGAAGTATCCTTGAGAATCTAGGAAAAGAACATTGCGGTAGATTTGCTAAAAGAAATCTTTAGCCTATACTTGAGGACAAGCATTGTTTAAATTTGGGGGTGTGATAATGGGCAGAAATGCACGTTATCATAGTACTAAGTTCTTAAACAATGTTTGCTTGCGTTTATAAAACATGTTAAATTGCGTCTATTAAGCATCAAATTCACAATATTGCGGTCGCATGCGGTCATCGCATAGAAACAGTTGATTTTTGTGTTTTTATGCAGAATATGCATTGACGCAAGGCGAAAATTGCGATCATAGAAAATCATTGATCGAGCACAGCATTATCACAAGGCTTTGCGGTGATCGTGTTAAACATTTGCTCAAGAAGAAGTGTCGCAACTTGGTCAGCGCAACTTGGTGGACGCATCTGGGTGAAAGGCATAATTAATCGCCATGGGATAGAAAGCTGATGACAGTCGAATCCGAATTAAGTTGACAGCCGCTAATGATAACAAGTACATTCAGCTTTTTAGTGACAAATATTCAGTGCATCAGTCAGGGAATTAAAGCCATCCCATTTGTGCAATCATAAGAAAGAAGCCACCTTTACCCCGAAGCTCTATAAATACAGACGGCATCCTTCAGAAAAGGAGTTCGGAGACTTAGATAAACTTCTTTAGAATTTAGCCTTGTCTATAGTTTTCTTTTATCTTTAAGGCAGAGCAAGGGAAGAGCCGATATGCCGAAGATCGCTCAAGGAAACTCGAGAGAGAACCTTGAGGCAAAAAAGTAGAGAGTGGGCCGACTCTCGCGAAAGCGAGATTATCTTTTGAACACGATGTGTAAAAGCCTGGGAAGCAAGAGACTGCTACCAGACTCTTTATTCTATTCTTGCATTGTTGTCTTGTACTTCATCTTTATATTTATACAATGGAAGTTCTTATTATACACCTGTTCACTCTCTTAGCATGCATGAGTAGTTAAATTAGTCGAATGGGTTGAGAAGAACTAAGCTAACATGACCTAGGATCTTCATTGCTTGCGATTATCTTGTATTTATGTGTGTTTCATTCGTCCATTAGAGATACGCGGGAGGGTAGTCTAGGACAGGATCTAGGCTTAGGAAGGTTAGGTCAAAATCTAGGCTCGAGAGAGTCAGATTAGAACTGCATAAACAAGAGATAGGGACTTAGAGATAAGCTCTGTTTGCCAACTTGCATCGCATGCATCCTAGAAATGGGAATGAAGATATGTGGTCGCCTTGTTTGTGTGTCATCGCATACATAAGAATAAAGGTTTCTATGTAGATCCTATAGACTATCACATATATCGCATGGTTCTAGTCTTAGAAGCCGTGGCATTCACACCGAGAGGTGGTTTACTGTTGTATGCATGTTGCATGATCGCATAGCATGAACGCATCCTAGGAAGTGTTAGCCGAAACTTTTCTCAACCCGTTCATCGCATACTCATTGCATCTTCCGTTTATTCAGCTCTTTTCAAACTCTGCCGCATTTGTTATTTTTCTATCATCGCAAACAACAACCTCAACAACAATTTATTTATTTGATTACCGCAAAGTTTTCCTAAAAATTACCAACGCAACCTATTTTCACAAGTCCCTGAGTTCGACCCTGGACTCAGGAAACTCAGTGGAATTTACACTTGGATTCCGCTAAGGAAACTTGAATGCCCAATGCAATTTCACCATCTCATATCATCCATAATTTACTTCATAAAATCAAGCATCAAGTCTAAAGAAAGAACCTAAGACTTGAGAGAGTTAGGTTAGAATCTAGACCCGAGAGAGCAAGATTAGATCTGCATAAACAAGAGATAGGGACTTAGAGATAGGCTCTATTTGCCAACATGCATCGCATGCACCCTAAAGATAGGTTATGATATTATGTGGTCGCCTTATTTGTGTATGTGTCATTTTGTCACCGCATGGATAAGAATAGAGGCTTATGTAGACTCATCGCATATATCGCATGCGTTCTAGCATTAGAAGCCGTAGCATTTGTGTCGAGAGATGGTTTACTAATGTATGTGTGTTGCATGGTCGCATAACATGAACGCATCCTAGGAAGTGATAGCCGAACCTTTCTCAACCCGATCACTGCATACTCATCGCATCTCCCATTTTATCAACTCTTTTCGAAACTCCGCCGCATTTGTTTATTTTTATTACCGCAAACAAAAATCCAAATAACTACTTGATTTATTTGGTTAACTCAAAGTCTTCTTGAAAATTACCACCGCATATTGTTTTCCCAAGTCTCTGAGTTCAACACTGGACTTACGAGGAAACTCAGTGGGGCTTATACTTGGATTTCACTGAGAAAACTTGTTGCTCAACACATTTTCATCACCGCATTTCATCCATAATTCCACCTCATAAAATAACGCATCATGCTGCCATCTTAGAAGAGTTCGTGATCGTATTTTGGAGAAGAGGAAATACATGAAGAAGTGAGTTCTTCAAAGTTAAGGGTTTCTTGAAACCCTAATATCTTTTCTATTTAATTTTCTTTTATCGCATGCTATAAATTGTTGATTGTATGCATATTTTCTTCTATAAAATTTTGGTATTCTATGAAAATAAAAGTGGGACCGATCCACGTTTCCACTCAGGGCTTTCACAGGTTCCTACAATTGGTATCAGAGCTAGGTTTTGGTCCCTTCTTTTTTTTTTTTCCAGAATTGACTTACAAAATTGGTGGGGTTTGCATTTTGTAAAAATTCTATTCATCTGATGAATTTTTTTTTTGAAATTATTGGATGTTTTTGGGATTGGCCATTTAGATTTAATGCTTTCAATTTACAAATTAGTTTGCAAGGACCCGTGTCTTGGGCATAACTTTTGCAATTGAGTATGTAATCTACTTTTTTTGAGTCGTTCGTGATTGTTCCGATGAAAATCTAGAGAAAACGAGGTCAAAAATGGAGGAAATTTGAAGGAGATCACAACTATACAGTGCCTACTGTAAAGTAGCGTTGTAACAATGTGCCCTAGCGTTGCAAGGCTAGGTCATGGCATTGCAACGCTCTGAGACGAAATTTTTTTCGGTGCGCACCCAGTTCGGTTTGTAGCTTAGTTGGTTCAAATCTGGTTCGATTGGTTTGAGTGATTCGTGGCCAATTCAGGTGCTAGGTGGTCTAGTTCGTGCGATTCAAGACTCGGTTCACTTATTTTAAATTGATTTGCATATTAATTTGTAATAGTTAGTTGTTTTAATTAATTAAATTAATTTAAGTGTTATTTAATTTAATTAATTCTTTAGGTGTCCAATCCCGGTCCAATAATTATTGATTTTAATTATACGTTTAATGTATGATTCTTATTTATTATTATACGTCATAATGTATGCCATATAATAAAAATTCCACCGTAGGTTATGCATAGTTCATGCATCATTTATATTATAAGTGTTATAATATATAGTTGCATGATTTTATTTTTATAGCATGCTCATGCATCATATAATATAAATGTTATAGTATATGCATGCATGCATTAATAACATATCCATGCATCATTTATATTATAAGAGTTATAATATATAGTATGTATGTATGCATGGTTGTATGTTATTAATTATTTCATTACTTTAATATATAAGCGTTATGTATGTTTAGTAATGAAATGGAATTGCATGAAGCATAACACTACTTTAGGTAATTTTATAATTGTTATATTTTTACAAAGTGTGTCCATGAATGCAATTGTATGATTTTAATTTATTTCATTTACTTTATAAAAGTTATAATTAAATGAAAAATCAATCATTTAGAATTGCATGCAAGCCTTAGGTTAAAATCAATTTTAAAAATAGTTTTAAAATATGATTCACATAGTTCTAAGATCACATTTCTAATAAGATTAGAAATAAAACTTAATCTTTTAATCAGTTTAATATGATTAAATTGGTACTTAATCAAAAGATTAAATTTTTAGAAAATGTATCTATGAGAGACCTTTTGTCTGAGGCTAGTTTTGTCTAGGCTGGGGTATTTAAGTTGACGGAGACATAACACCCTTACCTGGAAACTTACCTGGAAAGGTGAATTGGATAGATTTGCTACAATTATGCAATGGTTGATTAAGGTTTATTAAAGTGTTTAATAAACACTAATTAAAATTATTGAAAAATCAATAATTTAGAATTGCATGCAAACCTTAGGTTAAAATCAATTTTAAAAATAGTTTTAAAATATGATTCACATAGTTCTAAGATCAAATTTCTAATAAGATTAGAAATAAAGTTTAATCTTTTAATCAGTTTAATAGGATTAAATTGGTACTTAATCAAAAGATTAAATTTTGAGAAAATGTATCTATGAGAGACCTTTTGTCTGAGGCTAGTTTTGTCTAGGCTGAGGTATTTAAGTTGACGGAGACATAACTCCCTTACCTGGAAACTTACCTGGAAAGGTGAATTGGATAGATTTGCTACAATTATGCAATGGTTGATTAAGGTTTATTAAAGTGTTTAATAAACACTAATCAAAATTATTTAACCATCCAAAGTAAGTGTTACTTTTGGGCAAATGTAAACAATCACTTAGTTAAAATCAGTAGTTGGATTTTCCTAAGTTAAATAACTCTAGATAAAACACTCAGTGGGAGGAAAATGGGGTATATGATACTTCATTTTACCTTTTCGTGTTTCTCCCTAAAAGTTCACACCGTGAGATATACTTGGTCTCGAGGCACCTTTGCTTGTTTTCCCTACAGATGGTGTTTATATAGGTCAATATTAAGGTGAATAGAGAGAATGTTTATAGTAAGTGAGACCGAGACGTGTGTCAACTAATCTAACGGTCTCTCTCATTAGTTTGTAGTAAAGTTTCATGCTCGACCTCGAGGCACCTTTGCTTGTGTCCCCTTACGAATGACATTTGCATGATTCTTTACTTCAAACTCTAGAAATGAATAGGGTTGCTTTAGTTTTTGCCCCAATCGATTTTTCTTTACAGTTGGCTCATTAGGCGAAACTCTAGAATCTAAATTGAGGGGTTACACTTACAAGAAAATGTTAAGCGAGTTTAATAATTTATGGACCGAACAGTGGTGACTAATAGTTACAGTAACAAGGAGTTATTCTGTCTATTGGTTGAGATAGTTTCATTTCACTAAAGGGACACTTGATCACTCTACGATGGCTTTTGTCCTGTCTCAATGAAACATCACTACAAAATAGATGTCATTTATGATGCATTAGATTATTTTGCTAAATTTGATTGGTTTTTCCAAATGGGTTAATACATAGAGTACTAATATAAATAAATTGCATGGTTTCAGCAAATTATATTATGACTTCTGTGACACTAAACTTACTCGCTGCTGACAAACTTACTGGCAAAAATTATACTACGTTGTAAAACACAATCAACACAATTTTAACCATCGATGACCTTAGATTTGTCCTTATGGAGGATTGTCCTATACCAACTCAAAACGTTTGAAAGCTATATGAGCAATGTAGGCAAATGAGAAGGCTTGAGCATATATTTTGGCAAGCCTTTCTAAAGTCTTGACCAAGAAGCATAAGCCCATGATCACTGCCCATGAGATCATGAAATCCCTACAGGGGATGTTCGGATAACCGTCTGCACAACTCAGGCATAACACTCTTAAACACCTTTTCAATGCCCGTATGTAAGAGGGGCATCTGTTAGAGAACACGTTCTCAAAATGAGGGTCCACTTCAACGTGGGAGAGATGAATGGATTTATCATCGATGAGGCCAATCAGGTTAGTTTCATCTTGGAATTTTGCCTAAAAGTTTCCTACAATTACGTAGGAATGTTGTTATGAACAGGATTGACTATAACCTGACCACTTTGCTCAATGACCTACAGACTTTCCAGTCCTTGATGAAAATCAAGGACCAAAAGGGAGAGGCAAATATTGCCTTTGTTGGGATTGATGCTCTAATTCTCCCATAGTCTCGTTGTTTTGTAAAGATGCACATTGTTTAATGAATAAAATAAGTGTTATTTAATTCTGACATTTACTCATATCCAATAAACAAAGCTCTTTGGTTATCTTATATGAATTTAAGTATATATATATGATATACAAGTAGATCATGTCTTAAGTGATAATGCAAATTAGTTTGTAGTATAAGGATTAAGGTGGGATACTTGATCCTGGTGACACTATGGATACGACTCGCTTTGTGGAGGTTTGCAAGTGTTGTAAACTACTACAGATGGTAGATCCTGACCATTCATGTGGAGGCGTGCGAGTGGGGGTGTCCTATACAAAGAGTTTGCATAAGACTTGGCCACTGATAACGGCCAGAGTTGCACGTTATTGTAGTGCTAAGTTATTAAACAATGAAGGTTTGCGTTGATAAAATATATAAGATTGCATCCAAAAAATGATTAAGTTCATGAGATTGCGGTCGCATGCGTTCATCGCATAAAAATAGTTAAAGTTTGTATTTTTATGCAGAATATGTGTTGACGCAAAGCGGAAAGTGCGATCACAAGAAATCAACGGTCAAGCGCAGCGTTACCGCAAGGCTTTACGGTAATTTGTGCTCGCAAACATCTGCTCAAGAAGGATTGCCACATAGAGTCGGTGTAACTTGGTGGGCGTATCTGGGTGAAAAGCATAATTAATCACGATGGGACAAAAAGCTGATGACGGTTGAGTCCGAATTAAGTTGACAAGCCGCTAACGATCTACTGTAGCAAGTACACTCAGCTTTTTGGTGACAAATATTCAGCGCATCAGACAGAGAATTAAAGCCATCCCATCAGTGTAGTCATAAGAGAGAAGACGCCTTTCACCCAAAGCTCTATAAAACCGAAGGCATCCTTCAGAAAAGGAGTTTGGATAGTTTGGATAGTTCGAACACTTAGATAATTTTATCCATAGTTAGAATAGCCTTGTTCTTAGATTTTCTTTTATTTTAAGGCGAAACCGAGAGAAGCGAGATTGTGCCGAGAGATCATTCTGGTGAACTTGGAAGAGTGCCAAAAGCATCGAGATCAGAGAGAGGGCCAACTTCTGCGGAAGCAGGAATATCTTTTGAACAGAATAGAGTTGACAGTGTAAAAGCCTTAGGAAGCAAGGGATTTCTACCAGACTCTTTATCCTTATCTTCCATTGTCATTTTGTACTTAAACTCATCTATAGAAATGGAATTTACTTCTTTATATCTGTTCACTCTCTGTTTATTACGCATGAGTAGCTAAATCTGTCGAATGGGTTGAGAAGCACTTAGCTAGCATAACTGGGGATCTTCACTCTATGCGATTATCTTGTATTATGTATGCATCATTCGTCCATTAGAGTTACTTGGGAGGGTAGTCTAAGGACAGGATCTAGGCTTGGAAAAGTCAGGTTAGAATCTAGGCTCAAGAGAGTCAGATTATAATCAAGAGATAGGAGCTTAGAAATAAGCACTGTTTGCTATTAACGCATCACATGCATCCTAGAGATAGGATATGATTATGTGTGGTCACCTTGTCTTTGTCTGTATCTTGCATCATCGCATAGGAAAAGAGTAGAGACTTAGGAATAGGCTCTATGGACATTATTGTATACAAAACATGCGTCCTAGAACTAGGAGCACCACATTTGCATCGGAAAATGATTTGCTGTCGCATAAGTGTAGCATGATCGCATAGTTTGATGCATTCCCGGGAAACGATAACTAAAGACTTTCTAAACCCGTTCCTCTGCTCAATGTATCTACCGCATAATCGATCTTTTCTCAAATCTACCGCATACATTTATTTTATACCTCAAACAACAACCCAAACAACTATTTAATTATTTGGTTACCGAAAAGTCTTCTTAGAAATTATCACCGCATATTGTGTTCCCTAGTCCCTGAGTTCGACCCTGGACTTAACAGGAAAATCAGTGGAGTTTATACTTGGATTCCGCTGAGAAAACTTGTTGCTCAACGCATTTCCATCACCGCATTTCATTCCATTATTTCATCACATAAAATAACGCATCAACCACAAGATGACTAAACTCTGTATATAACGCCGTTGATACTAGAGACTTACATCTCACCTAAACGATCATAGGTGACACGACCTCAATCCTGAGTGTTTTGGGAACTCCTACCTTTGAGGGCGGTCCTTTGATTAGTATGGGTGAGAATGGCTTGATTTCCAACTCAACATGCCTACCTCTTTGGGAACTTGTTTGATCTAGGAGCTGGAAACTCAATCCACAAGATGGAATTCACTCCTTTCCTGAAGTAGGGATAAGTAGAGAGATTGCTCCCTTAAGGGCTGATTTTGGGGCTTGAACATAGTGGCCACAACTTCTCTTTGGAAGAGAAGACTCTGTCATAGTAGGACTATGACTTATGTTCATTACTGGGATCAGTGGTACTTAAGAAGACAAATGTAACTACAGGGGTATAACGGTTATTGGCCCAGCTGTACTTACGAGCGATCTGTGAAGAGTTGTCGCACTACTGATTAGTTAAGATGGACATATAATATATTTGTGGTAAGAAGAGTTCAGCTGTCGGTTTTTAATGGAGTGCCTGGCAATTAACAGATGGTGGATCCCGTGACTAAAGAGTTTAGTCAGTTATTCACGTACCATTGGAGCTTCGAGCTACAGGTCTATGAGGTCTCCTTGGTAGCTTAATGGATTCAGTTGAGGATCAGTTCTTGGTGTTTATTTGAAATTTTCAAATTGACAAGAGGTATTTTTATTATATATGATATAATCGGTTTGATATATGAGATACATCTAGTGGAGGATTGATGTAAATGAGATTTACATTAAATACCATGGAAAAGAAAAAGAACTATGGTTTATATGTTTCATGAGATGAAATATTAAAACTATAGGCTATAAATATAGTATGATAAGTTGGTTATCATTTATATTTATAATAATATTAATTATTGGATAATTAATTCTTTTTCTTTAATAACCAAGTGAATGGGTGGTTATTGAATTCACGGTAACTGTGAGTTTAAAAGGAAAATGGTTTTCCTATTTTCAAAAAAGATGATTTACAAACTGCTAAAAAGTTTTCGTAAAAAGTTTTTTTAGTTTTCTCTTTCGCGCAAAAGAAACTCACGTAGTCTTCAAGTAAATACGGATTTACTAAACGACGACTGGGCGAGCTAAATGATCGTGCAGTGGCGAGCTAAACGATCGTGCAGTATTTATTAAACGATCGCATAGTTTTGCTAGACGATCGCTACCCAAAGTAAATGATCGAGTAGTGTCTGTAGGTGACAGACCGAGCTAAGCGATGAGCTAAATGATTGAGCATCGACCTATACGATAGGTCTCTGCCATCTCTCACTTGCCTAGTCATGTACGCGATCAGCATTTCCTCCTTCGTCTGCCTCATACCAAGTCTGAAAAGAGCACACCCTCTTGATTCTCACAATGGGAATACTAAGGTAACCTTGTTGGTGGTGTCATACTCAACTCGACACCGTCGAGGTTCTCTGGAGGCCGTTCGTGGCCGAGGCGATCGTTAAGGATGAGGGCAAAGTGTTCATAGAGTGTTCATGCTATGTTGTGGTCATGTAGATCGAGCGTTCGAAGTTGCGGTTGTTCGAGCGGTCATGTGCAAAGAAGCGTGGAGACACATCTGCAATTGTTCATACAGTTTTTCCCTTTGTACATTTGAGTAGTTTAACGATCGTTGGAATTTAACAACGTGAACATTTAGTAGTTTTTTCTAGATGATCATGTAGTATCTTCTAAATGATCGCATAGCTAATGCTAAGTGATGGGGTAAATCGTTTACCATATCGTGTAGGGTTGGTTGCCCGATCGCATGGGCGCTGGAGGTAGACGATTGTAAAGAGAGCCTGCGATTCTCGTCGTTTAGTAGAAGGCGCGCAAGACGATTGTGTAGTAAGCAAGCTTCATCGCTTAGTTACTACCTATGTGATCGTGCGTATGCGATACGAAGGCACTAGCTAAGCGATTGATTAGGTGATGGTGCTTCGCGGCATCATAGTCGCTTAAACGATCGTGGAAGGTGGGCGTGGTGCAGAGCACGCTAAGTAAAGGTACACGATCGTATAGTAACAGCTAAACGATCGTTTAGATTTTTCTAGATGATCGTATAGTAAATGCTAAACGATCGTTTAGCTAATGAAGCTGATAACTTGTAGAAATACAAGTTATTTATATTGTTTTATTTAGATATTGTGGCTAAAGGAAAGAAAAGTTGCGTCGATGGTATGAAAATTGGCTAAGAAATGTGAGATTTATGAAATGTCGTCAATACACTCACTAACACAAATGCGATGGTAGAATAGAATGTTTCAATTCTGTTTTGCAGGAAATCAGTCACCGCATGCGTTCATGGCTCAAAGATAAAATGAACAACGCATCTATGTTGCATTGCGCCCATCAATCAAGAATGAGAAGATAATCAAGGCAATGACGGCGTATGCAAAAATCGATCAAGAGCTTAGCGATCAAAGCAATTTCAACCGCATGCGGTAATAAATAAACAACACCGCATGCGGCGATAGATCAAAGATGTAAAGAGAAACGCATTTGCAGAAGATTCTGACAAATGTACCGCTTTCAGTTGTGCATTTCTGACGGATTGATTGAGTAACAGAAGGAATATTCACTCTGCCATTTCAGGAACTACCATAACTAAATAGTGGGGACCACAATTGCAAAGTGTCAAGCCTCGCCTATAAATAGCTTTTGCAAATTCACTGAAGAAATATACATATATACATAGAGACGTGCATATACTGATTCTGAGAGAGAGACTGGTCTGAAGCAACTGTCCAGAGTAGATTCAGGCGAACCATGAGATAAGGCCGAGAGGTGAGTCTCCGAGTAGAGAATCCTTCCAATCCCCGTAGCTGAAGCTTTATACGAAGGTCATTTTTACCAGGAAAGCAAGCCTGAAAAGGAAGCTTTCCTCTCCACCACTTCCACATGCCGGCAAGTATAATCTCAGTTCAAGATCTGTGTCAAGACATTGACACTCTTTTTGTATTTGTTTCTAATCTCTATTTCATCATTTGTATTCATCTTCTTAATCTTTCATTCACACCATGTATCAGACGCTTAATCTTAGTATTAAATGTTATGATTATCATCATTGTCATCTCTCTGTCTATTTCCGTTCATCCATAATCCATTTCTCCATGATGTGTTCCTAATTCCCCGGGTAATTAGCAAGAATTAAGCAAGTAAATTAATTTGTGTTAAGGAAATAATTAATTTTAGCTAAAGCATGTTTGACGGCATCTTCACCTGTGAGAGCAGAAGTGAAGATGTTATTCCGCCTATCAAGAGAAGGTTGGAAGAATGTGTTAACTAAAGCGAGAAGTATTTCTGGAGATGGAAACAACCTTGCATTCATCACGTTCATCCTTGTTTCACCATTGAGATATGGGAATGCGGCCAATCACCAAGAGGTGTACGCCAAGGGAAAACGGAACCTTAGTTGCATCTTTAGCCCAATTGACAAGCTTGCGATGTTTTTACTATTTATTCTTTCTCTTTCTGCTTCATTCATAAAGACTTGCCATGCATACCACGATTCTTTGTACAACTTCACAGTCAGTCTCGACCTCAGTATCGTGTATCATGTATCTTGTATCTTGTATCATATTAGTTTCGGATTTTACTTATTAACGCAATTTTATTTTATCAACGCAATTTTATTTCATCGCAATTTATATTCCTGTATAAACCAAATTCTTTATTCATTGTAAAAACCGGTTGCATGTATCACAATAGTAGTGCATTAACGAAAAAAATTCCTGTGTCCGACCTCAAATTATTCTGAGAAACCTGCGTTGGAATTATACTTGGTTTCGGCGCAAGGAAACTTGTGACACGCATTACTTCATCGCATACTACAAGCATATCATTAACAACGCATATATTTAGACGTAGTTTGCATAAGCGATAACACAGCAAAAACACCCTCCATTTTCATCGTTACAAGTTTATGGCGCCGTTGCCGAGGATTGTAGCGGTTAATGTTGAGTACTTTTGTGATATTTTGGAGGACAAATCTCTTTGTACTTCTGTTTAACGCGAAGAACAGGCTGACGGTTTATGAGTACTGGAACCGATCTAGAATTCGAAGCTGACCGACAGATCGAGCGTACTTTTTGTGCAAGGGCACGCCAGAACAGAGCAAGGCAAAGAAGAGACAACATGGCAGACAATAATAATAATAATGAGGCACCTGAAGGAAATCAAGAGGTGAACAGGCCAGCGCAAAACCCTGTTTTTCTTGCTGCTGATCGCAATATCCCAATGAGGAACTATGCGACGCCCAATCTCTACAACTTCTCGCATGGAATATCACATCCAATAGTTGAGGAGAATACACGTTTCAAGATAAAGTCGGTCCTGCTCCAAATGATACAAAACACGGGGCAATTTGGAGGTCTACAAGGTAGAGACCCGCATGCCTATCTGATCAGTTTTGTCGAGATGTGCAGTACCTTCTCCATCCCTGGCATCACCCCAGAAGGTATCAGAATTTACCTCTTCCCATACACCTTGAGGAATGAGGCTAAGAGGTGGGCTCATTCGTTGGAGCCAAACGAAATAACATCATGGGACCAGTTGGTGGAACGGTTCATGAAGAAGTTCTTCCCTCCAGCAGTCAACGCAAGAAGACAAAAAGATGTGTTGAACTTCGAGCAAATGGAAAACAAGACCCTAAGCACCTTCTAGGTGTGATTCACAAGGTTGGTGAGGAATTGTCCGCATATCGGGATACCCGATTGCGTTCTGATGGAAACGTTTTATAACGGCCTGAACTGATCAACACAAGTCGTTGCTGATGCCTCCGTAGCAGGAGGATTTATGGATAAGACCTACACAGAAGCCAAGGTCATCTTTGATCGCATTTCACGGAACACAGATGGTTGGGTGGATGACGGGTACTGGGGAAGAGGCTCGGAGAGAAGAAGAAACGATAATGCCATTGTACCTGCGGATACAATGACAACTTTGGCCGCATAGATGGCCGCGGTAACCTCTCTTCTACAATCGATGGCACTTAATCAAGGTGCCCTCTCTCAAAGTTCAGCACAATCAAATGTGCCGGCACAAGTGGTCGCAATAAGTTGCGTCCAATGTGGAGGGAGGCATGCAGTAGAAATGTGCCCATCAAACCCGCAACAAGTGTGTGCTATCCAGAATAATCCGTACAGCAACACTTACAATCCCGATTGGAGGAATCACCCTAACTTCGGTTGGGGAGGAAATCACAACCAAGGTGGGCCGAGTAACCATCAGTGCAATAATTTCGGGAATCGAGGAAACCCTCCACCTTTTCACCAAAACCAGAATCAGGGTCATCAGAGACAACCGCAAAACCAACCATCCTTCTCAAACACCTCTGGAAATTCATTGGAGTCCCTGCTCAAGCAATATATTGAGAAAAAAGATGTTGTCATGCAGTCGCAGGCGTCTTCAATCAGGAACTTGGAGATCCAAGTTGGGCAGTTGGCAGCCAAACTACGCAATAGAACACTTGGAACACTACCAAGTAATTCCGAAGCCTTGGGATCTCACGGGAAAGAACAATGTCCTTGAAGACATTACGCAAGCAAGCTTGACCGCCTGCAGAGGTGTGGATTGCGGTAATCATGAGAATTGTCTTTCAATCCACATTTCTAAATTCTATGTTTAATTGCTTTCTTAATTGCTTTATGAATTTCGTTATTTATTGCTTCCTTAAAGTAGCTTTTAATGCTTTATGAATTTACTTCTCATTTAATTCACTTGCATTAATTTTCGTGCGCTATTTCAATTTCCTTACTTTCTGCATTAATTGCGTTGCTTTAAATTCTCTATGAATGATTGTGTAAGAAAAAATGAATACCGCAAATTCCTAGTGACTTGTGTTGATGAAAAAAATATATATATATATATAATAAAAATAATAACAATCAACATTTGGTATGCATTGCGATGATGGGTGCATCTTGTGCCAACAAGATACAGTTTGCGTTCATCTTTCCTAAATGCATTGCGCTGAGGGGTGTGTTGCGCTCGTATGTATTTTTCGACCGTCCTTAGCAAAAACGCACTATGTTGAGGTAGTGTTGCGCCAGTAGAAATATAGTACGTCCGTCCTCTAGAAATGCGTTGATTTAAGGGGTGTGTTGTGCTGATACATGCATTATTGCCTGTCCTCTACAAAGATGCATTTACGTTGATGGATGCATTGCGTTAATTCTTAACCTTGCGCCCATCCGAATAAAACACAAAAGACAAATTCTTTTTGCAAATAGAGTAGTCCAATCATTTAGGCTTCCAAGGAAATGATGATTTAACAGATGAAAGGACGTACTTCTCTGCTGATTCATAAATGTGAGGAGCGTGAAAGGCTTTTTGAGTACCTCGAGGCCTGCCACCACAGAATTTGCGTTGGGCCCATCAAGGTCCAACCTATAAATTCCCACTTCCTTCGCCTGAGAGAGCCTATTTGAGTCTTTTGCAAACAGAAACCCTAGCAGAGCTTTTGCATACCCAGCCTTCAAATTTCTTCCTAAAACCCTAAAAGCTTCCCAGCTTTTTCAATCTGTACAACCATGGCTGACCAGTATTCCCATTCATCTTCTTTACCTTCATCACCCTCACAAGACCAAATCACTGCAAGAGAGGCGGCAATCCTCGCAGCAAACCACCGTCTCGCCGCCCAGCCAAAACCCATCCCTCGAGTCGTCAGAAAACTTCGACGAAAGCCTTTAGTAGTCAAACCACTCCAAATTAGAAGGGGGTAGAGCTTAGAGAATGCCTCACTCCCAACATTGTCTTCTGAAAGTGAAAAGAAGAGAAGGGACGATAGAGAGGTGTTTGGGAGTATAATAAGTAATATGGAGAAGGAAGGAGGGCTGCCCAAAGTTGGGGTGGTTAACCAGCCACTGCCTTCGGAGGAGGAGATGGAGGAAGTTTCGAGAAGGAGCGCTCTGGCAATATCGGGTCCTAAGGAAACTGTTCACGCAGAATCCTATGAGAGACCCTCCAGAGCTGCTTTGGAAGAAGTAGTGACGGAAAAGTAGCCTGAAATGGTTGAGGAGAAGAAGAAGAAAAAGAAGATCAAGGAGAAGAGGGCTGAAGGAGATGAAGAAGCCCATCCAATCAAGAAGAAAGAAAGAAGAACAGTGAGAAGAGGGAACGCAGGTGGGAGGAGAAGCGCCTGAAGAAGAAGGAAGAGAAGAGAAAGAGGGTTGAGAGCCCAGATCTCAATGGAGAATCCACCTTCGCAAGGGTGGATAAGGGGGAGTCAACGCAACAAAGAGAATCGGCACAACCTGAGGAGGAAACAATGCAAATAAGAACGGTTGCGACTGATGATGGAGAAGATTCAGACATCATCCTCCTTATGCGGCGTCGCAAGGAGAATGTGTCGCAAGGGTCAACACTCGACCCACGAATTTTGCAAAGTGCAGTAGAGGAAAAGGAGAGGAGACGAAGAAAGGAGGAAGAAAAGCAAGAGAAGATGTTACGGACACAATAGATCATCACAGAATGCAATTTAAGAAGAAAATTACATGATGAAGAAGTACGCTGCAACAACGCAATCTCGACAGAAGAGGAAAGAATAAGGCTCGAGGAAGAACAACGCATATTGCTGGCCTCAGAGCAATTTGAAAGAGAATTTGAAAGAGAAATGAGAGAAGGGGAGGAAGAAGAAAAGAAAAAGAAGGAAGAGAAGGAGAAGAGGCGCAGAACAAATGTTTAGTGCATTAGAGAAAAGAAAGGTAAATAAATTGCGGAGTGGGGGAAGGAAGAACAACGCAAGGAAAGGGAAAGGAAACAAAAACAAAGATCCTGCCTTGCATTGACAAAAGAGAAGGGCAAAGCAGTAGCGGAAAGCAATGAGCCCGCATTGGCCAAGGGACGTCCATCAAAGAAGAAAGAAAATGACGACATGATGATGGAGATGGGATTCTTCCTTGCACCAACGCCACTACCGAACTTGACCACAAGTGTTGTACTGGAGCATGGATGGGAAACATTTTGCCAGTGCCCATCCATCGTCATCCCAACAGTAGTGCGAGACTTCTACAATGGATGGCTCCATGGCACCAAAGATGTGTGACCATGAAAAGGGAGGTAGTGTCTTTCAGCGCAAAGGACATCAATGAATTATATCTGATGAAGGACATCCCGGATGCGTCGAGTAATAATATCATCGATGATCCCACAGAAGAACAGATGGAAGATGCACTGAGGATATTGACACAATCGGGCACTCAGTGGTCAGTCTCCTTAAAAGGCATAAGAACCCTTGCATCTAAGAAACTTCTTCCAGAGGCACGACTTTGGTGTATTTGGTGAAGCGGCGGCTCATCCCAACTTCTCATGACAAAATAGTTTCGAGGGATAGAGTCATGGCCGCATATTGCATCGCACACGACATTCCAATAGATGTGGGGCAATTGATCGTAAGACAGATTCGAGGTTTGGTGGGGCATATAAGAGGCCAGTATTTCTTCTCTTGGACAGTTTCAAGCTTATGCCTATCATTGGGTGTAGGTATTGAAAAAGAACCAATGCTAAAAGTTCATGGCCTTATAAACATCAAGATTTTGAGAATGCTTCTCAAAGATTCCCCCCATTACCCCGAGCTCCTATTGAAGAGGCCCATCATTGATTTAAATACGCCGTAACAACCAAAGCCCAAGAAACAGGGCAAGGTTAACAAAGGAAAGAAAAAAGTCCAAGAATCATCACCACACAATCAAGAACCCTTGAACCCTTTACCTTTGGTGATTCGCCCTCCAAGCCCTCTTGCAGAACCTCCTTCCCCACTCCCCGAACATTTTCCAACCTTCTTCTTGCTCCTGATTCACCAAACGCATATCCAGTAGCTCCATCCTCACCTTCATCTTCACTGCAATTTTCTCCTCCACCGCCGCATGTTAATGACCCACGCAATTTGGGTGAAGGCACTTCTGCCCAACCCCAAAACGTCGATGGCGAAACATCGCAGACGCAGCCCACCATTGCCACCTTAGCTGCTGAACTTACTGATGTGCGTTCTCTCTTCTCCCATCAACATGACTTTTTCTGCCAGCGCATAACGAGGGTATACGAGCGATAAGCAGAATTGCAACGCAGTGTTACTACGATAAGGCAGGTGTTAATCAATATTCAACACAATATCTATACGATACACCTAAACCAAAGGCAAGTAGTAGAGCGCAACTATGAATACTTCACTTTTTGATAACATATCTACCTGGTCCCATGGTGCCTCTGCATCTACAGCAACATCTGCATTTCGAAGAAGCAAGTAGTAGAGCGCAACTATGAGTACTTCACTTTTTGATAACATATCTACGTGGTCCCATGGTGCCTCTGCATCTACAGCAACATCTGCATTTCGAAGAAGCTCCTCGCGTACCTCATCAAAATCCTCCATCTGAATCTCCTCCTCAATAATTCTACAATTTTTTTTTTATTGCGGTCATTCTTTTATTTTTATTTCATTCATTATTTTTCTATGTATAGAAGTTATTACTTGATTCTTTTTACATGCTAAAATTTTGTATTGTGTTATTTGTAATTCTTTGTATACTTGGTTGATTTTTAATACAACTGAGTAATAATTCTTTCCATATGCGTTAGTCTCTTCTGTATCATCCTTTGTCAATTATTGTGATGTTCTTTATCTTTTCTTTTGCGTTATTCATTGTGCTGCTATGATGAGTCATATGCATACTCTTAGTAACATTTCTCACACTTTGTATTTTCTGACCAACACTTAGATAATTCATAGCAATAGCACTGCTTTACCTTTTATCCTTCAAAATTCTGCTCAAACCTTCTTTTCAAAATTATGACTAAGTGTTTGTCTATTCTGTCCAAAACAACGCAATGAGGACCTTGTGCATCTCTAAATTTGGGGGTGGGAAACGTCTGAGCAGATGCGATCAAAAGGATGCGGTTATTAAGAAAATGCGTTCATTATTATAAAAAAAAAAATCATACAAACTCCAATGTTAGAGCAAGGGAAATTCAAAAAACAATCCCAACCTGATAAGAGTTAAATCGTGAAAGGAACTTGCTCGTAGTTGGATGTTCGCATGACACCCGTGGGAGTAAGCCAAAACAAAGGTGGGTTTCCAAGAACGATGCAATATGAAAAGAGAAAAAATGAGAAAAAAAAATTAGAGTATAAGAGACAACTTCTCTGACCAGCTAAAGTAAAACTTAGCTGACAATCAAGAGTTGAAGTTGAGATTGGCACACAACCGTAGTTGGATGTTCGCATGACACCTATAGGAATAAGCCAAAACGAAGGGTGTAACCATGATCAACATTCTCTAATAAATGACGCAAAATTAGACCACCGCATCCAGATGCACCGAGTGGTTTTTACAAGAAGAGGTAAACATTCTTTTCACAACGAGAAGGAAATTTTTTAGTAGAGATTTGTCGTATAAAAGAATAAAGTAGGGCATGTTTATGAATTATCAAGGATAGAAGGAAATTGCACTGTTAAGTAATGTTGCCTGGGTGGAGCATTCGGAGAAACCAATCAACACACAATTTAGGATAGGAATTGAACAATATTGCCTTAGTAGAAGATATGCTTAAGGACAAGCATATATCTAAATTTGGGGGTGTGATAACTTTGTAGAAATACAAGTTATTTATACTATTTTATTTAGATATTGCGGCTAAAAGAAAGAAAAGTTGCATCGATAGTATGGAAATTAGCTAAGAAATGAGAGAATTATGAAATGTCGTCAATACACTCACTAACACCATTGCGATGGTAGAATAGAATGTTTTGATTCTGTTTTGCAGGAAATCAGTCACCGCATGCGTTCATGGCTCAAAGATAAAATGAACAATGCATCTACGTCACATTGCGCCCATCAATGAATGAAAAGATAATCAAAGCAATGATGGTGCATGCGAAAATCGATCAAGAGCTTAGCGATCAACGCAATTTCAACCGCATGCGGTGATAGATCGAAGATGTAAAGAGCAACGCATTTGCGGAAGATTCTGACAAATGTACAGCTTTCAGTCGTGCATTTCTGACGGATTTATTGCGTAACAGAAGGAATATTCACTTTTCTATTTCAAGAACTACCATAACTAAATAGTGGGGACCACAATTGCAAAGTGTCAAGCCTCGCTTATAAATAGCTTCTGCAAATTCACTGAAAAAATATACATGTATACATAGAGACGTGCAAATACTGATTCTGAGAGAGAGACTGGTCTTAAGCGACTATCTAGAGTAGATTCAGGCAAACCACGAAACAAGGCTGAGAGGTGAGTCTCCGACCAGAGAGTCCTTCCAATCCCCATAGTTGAAGCTCTGTACGAAGGTCACTTCTACCGGGAAAGCAAGCTTGAGAGGGCGGTTTTCTTCTCCACCACTTCCACACGCCGGCAAGCATAATCTCCGTTCAGGATCTGTGTCAAGAAGTTGACACTCTTTCTGTATTTTTTTCTAATCTCTATTTCATCATTTGTATTCATCTTCTTAATCTTTCATTCACACCATGTATCAGACGCTTAATCTTAGTATTAAATGTTATGATTATCACCATTGTCATCTCTCTGTCTATTTCCGTTCATCCATAATCCATTTTCTCCATGATGTGTTCCTAATTCCCCGGGTAATTAGCAAGAATTAAGCAAGTAAATTAATTTGTGTTAAGGAAATAATTAAGTTTAGCTAAAGCATGCTTGACGACATCTTCACCTATGAGAGCAGAAGTGAAGATTTTATTCCGCCTATCGAGAGAAGGTTGGAAGAATGTGTTAACTAAAGCGAGAAGTATTTCCAGAGATGGAAACAACCTTGCATTCATCACGTTCATCCTTTTCACCATAGAGATATGGGAATGCGGCCGATCACCGAAAGGTGTACGCCAAGCGAAAGCAGAACCTTAGTTGCATCTTTAATGCAATTGACAAACTTGCGATGTTTTTACTATTTATTCTTTCTCTTTCTGCTTCATTCAAAAAGACTTGCCATGCATACCACGATTCTTTGTACAACTTCACAGTCAGTCTCGACCTCAGTATCGTGTATCATGTATCTTGTATCTTGTATCATATTAGTTTAGGATTTTACTTATTAACGCATTTTTATTTTATCAACGCAATTTTATTTCATCGCAATTTATATTCCTGTATAAACCAAATTCTTTATTCACTGTAAAAACCGGTCACATGTATTATAATAGTAGCGCATTAACTAAAACAATTCCTGTGTCCGACCTCGGATTATTCTGAGAAACTTGCGTTGGAATTATACTTGGTTTCAGCGCAAGGAAATTTGTGACACGCATTACTCCATCGCATACTACAAGCATATCATTAACAACACATATATTTAGACATAGTGTGCATAAGCGATAACACAGCAAAAACATCCTCCATTTTCATCGTTACAGAAGCCCTGGTAAGCGATAGAGAAAAGCGTTTGTTTTATCGTGTAGACGATCACGGGTGCTTAGTACATGATGGTTGGAGAAGCGATGCTTTTCCTAAGCGATTCAAGACCCGATTCGCCAGTTTAAACTGGAGACTTCTTGTCTTTGTAATAGTTAGCTTTCCTTTTGTGTTTTTAAGGCAATTTAACTCAGTTCATCAACTTTTATTACTTATACATGTGATGTATGGTCTTTATATGCCAAAGTATTTGTCATATAGTTAAAAACCCACCTTAGGTTGTGCAATTAATCATGCATCATGTATTATAAATGTTATAATCAAGCATGAAGAAATTACTTGAAAGCATGTGCATGCATCATGAAATATAATAGTTACATTTTGCATGCAGTGAGCATTATCGTGCATCATTCTTCTATTATAAGTGTTATAGTCTAAGGGTGAATGGAAGCATATTTTGTTTGTTTCATTGTTGTTTTGTATAAGTGTTATATAAAAGAAGCAGCAATGAATGGACAATGCGTTGAGCATGACACTTAGGTTGTTTATAAGCATTATGAATGCCTTGCATGTGTTAGCTTCGCATTGTGGTGGTTGTTTCCGTTTATAAGTGTTATAAAGGAAATTAGACCTAAAATCAATAATTTAGAATAGTATGCGAACTTAGGGTGAACTCAATTTTTTTAAAAAAGGGTTTTAAAATTGGATTGAGATAGACCTAAGTTAAAGTGGTTCTAAAGAGTTTAGTAACCTAGATTGATCTTTAAAATCGATTTAATAGGATTAAATTGGTTGAATAAAAGATTAAATTTGTTGTAAACCTATCTATAAGGAACCTTTTGTCTAAGGCGGGTTCTGGCTAGGCTAGAGTTCTTAAGTTGACGGAAACAAAACACCCCTACCTGGGAACCTACCTGGAAAGGTGAATTAGATAGATTTTCAAAAAGCATGCGACGTTTTGGTCACAGGCTCCAAGGTAAAAGTTACTATTGGGAAAACCTAAAAGTTACTTAGTTAAAATCCTTAGTCGTGTTTTTTCTAAGTTAGCTAAACTCTAGGTTATAAAATACTCAGTGGGAGGAAGAGGCGTATCAGATATGTCTATGATTCCACTCATGTTTCTCCCTGTATGTTCACATCGTGAGATTCATGCTTGGCCTCGTTGTGCCCAGGATGCATCCCCCTTCGGATGGTGTTTGCATGAGTCAATATCAAAGTGAACGGAGAGAGTATTTATAGTAAGTGGGTGAAGGGTGTGTGTCAACACGTGGGTGTGTGTCAACACGTCCTATGGTCTCTGTCGTTGGTTCACACCATGAGATCATTCTATACGCCCCCATGTCACCTTCGGAGCGTCCCCCTTTGGATGGATTTTGTGCAGTTGGTCAAGATCAAGGTGAACTCCAGAAATGGATAGGGTTACTTTTGGTTTTGCCCCAATCAGATTTTTCCCTTCTAATTGGCCTTTTGGGATGGACCTCTAGGGCTTAAAATAGCGGGTCACACTTAAGAGAGATTGTTAAGTAAATTAATGATCTCTTGGACAAATCAATGATGGCTAGTCGTTATAAGAGCAAGAGTTGTTCTGGTATTAATTACTGGTTGAGAACTTCTCAATTCAGAGGAGGGATAACTGACCTCCCTTCGGCGGCTTTTTTCCTAAACCTTTGAAGTGTCATTGCGAAATTAGATGTCACACAGGGTTTATGTTAGTTTTGCTAAAACCTTATTGGATGTTGTTTTGTTTTATAACGGGTATTTGCTTAAAACCTAACGTAGGTCAATGTGTTTTTCTTTTCAGCAACTCATTAGTATTTTCGTTTAAAGCTTTTAATAATGATCGATTATTTACAGTGGAAAGAATCGTGTGAAACGAATTTCGTGGTAAACGACCTCCATCCCACTACTCTCCAAAAGAGGAGACAAAACAGTAAATATGATTTATTGGTCTTGGAGACATGTCTGGTAGAGAATGATGATTCTGCCTGGATCCTTGATTCAGGTGTTATCAATCTTGTCAGTTCCTCTTATCAATGATTCAATTTATGGCAAACGTTGCCACAAGGAGAGATGACTCTTTGAGTCGGTACTGGTGAGGTTGTTTCAACTGTTGTTGTAGACAGGCTAAAGTTATTTGTTGACAAGAAACGTTATATGTTACTGGATAATGTTTTTGTAGTTCCCCATATTAAGAGGAACTTAATCTCGGTTTCTTGTCTCATTGAACAAGGACATACTGTCTCCTTTTCTGAGAATAAAGTGTTTATTTTCAAGAATGGAATGGAGATTGGTTATGGTTCAATGGAAAAGAACTTAAATGTACTAAGGTCGTTTGTCATAAAAGCCTTGTTTAGCACTGAAATGTTCAGTACGGCAAAATAGCTAAAAGACCAAAGGTTTCTCCAAAGGAAAATGCCCATCTTTGGTATCTAAGGTTAGGTCACATCAACCTCAATAGGATTGAGAAGTTGGTGCAAAGTGGACTTCTAAAGAGTTTAGAAGAAAACTCCTTGTCGGTATGTGAATCATGCCTCGAAGGCAAGAAGACCAAACGACCTTTAACTAGAAAAGGTTACAGAGCCAAGGAAGCCTTGGAGCTTGTACATTCAGACCTCTGTGGTCCGATGAATGTTAGAGCTCGAGGTGGGTATGAATATTTCATCTCTTTCATAGATGATTATTCAAGGTTTGGGTATCTCTTCCTAATGCAACATAAGTCTGAAGCCCTTGACAAGTTCAAGGAGTATAAGGTTGAAGTTGAAAACTTGTTAGGCAAGAAGATGAAAACACTACGATCTAATCGTAGTGGAGAGTATATGGACCTCCAATTCCAGAATTATATGATAGAACATGGGATTGCGTCCCAACTCTCAGCCCCTAGTACATCTTAGCAGAATGATGTATCAGAAAGGAGAAACAAGACCTTGTTGAACATGGTTCGGTCTATGATGAGTTATGCTCATCTTCCAGACTCGCTTTGAGGTTATGCAGTGCAGACTGCATGTTATATTCTGAACAACGTTCCCTTGAAAAGTGTTTATGAAACACCTTTTGAGTTATGGAGAAGCCGTAAAGGTAGTTTATGCCACTTCCAGATTTGAGGCTGTCCGGCACGTGTGCTAGTGACTAACCCAAAGAAGTTGGAACCGTATTCAAAGGTTTTCCTCTTTGTGGGCTACCCCAAGGAAACGAGAGGAGGATACTTCTATGATCTGAGTGAGAACAAAGTGTTTGTTTCCACTAATGCTATCTTCTTGGAAGAACACCACATGAGGGATCAAAAGCCACAAAGTAAGCTCGTTTTATGTGAGATCTCAAGTGAGGCTGAGACTACTGAGGGTTCAACAAGAGTTGCTGAACAGGCCTACAGATCAACAAGAGTTGTTGAGGTTGGGATGTCTAGTCAACCAACTCAAGAGTTGAGACTACCTCGACATAGTGGGAGGGTTATGAACCCACCGGATCGCTACATGGGTTTGACTGAAGCCCAAAACATCATTACGAATGATGGGGTCGAGGATCCGTTGTATTTTAAGAAAGCAATGGAGGATGTTGACAAAGATGAATGGGTTAAGGCCATGAACCAGGACATGGAGTCTATGTACTTCAATAATGTCTGAGAGCTTGTTGATCCACCTGATGGGGTAAGACCTATTGGGTGTAAGTGGACCTATAAGCAAAAGAGAGGTGTAGATGGAAAGGTGCAAACCTTTAAGGCTAGGCTCATGGCAAAGGGTTATACCCAGGTTGAGGGAGTAGACTATGAGGAAACTTTCTCACCTGTTGTCATGCTGAAGTCTATCTGGATTCTCTTGTCCATAGCCATGTTTTATGATTATGAAATATGGCGAATAGACATCAAGACTACCTTTCTTAATGATAATCTTGAGGAGACCATCTATATGACTCAACCAAAGGGGTTTGTAGTTCTAGATCAAGAGCAAAGAGTTTTCAAGCTTAATAAGTACATTTATGGGATGAAATAAACATCTAGATTTTGGAACATCAGATTTGACACTGCTGTCAAGTCGTTTGGCTTTGACTAGAATGTTGATGAGCCTTGTGTTTACGAGAAGATCATTAACAGCTCAGTAGCTTTCCTGGTACTGTATGTGGATGATATCCTACTCATTGGGAATGATGTAGGGTATCTGACTGACATTAAGAGTTGGCTAGCTGCCCAGTTCCAAATGAAAGATTTGGGTGAGACACAGTATGTTCTCAGGATCCAGATTATTCGGGATTGCAAGAACAAACGGTAAGCCCTGTCTCAGGCATCGTACATTGATCAAATGTTGATCAGGTAAAGGATGTACGATTCCAAGAGGGGTTTGTTACCCTTCAGGCATGGAATCATTTTTTTTAAGGATTAATGTCCTAATACACCTCAAGAGGTTGAGGAGATGAGACAGATTCCCTATGTTTCTGCTATAGGAAGCTTGATGTATGCAATGTTGTGTACCAGACCTAATATTTGCTATGCAGTAGAGATTGTCAATCAGTATCAGTCCAATCTAGGATTAGATCATTAGATGGCAGTCAAGACGATCCTCAAGTATCTTTGGAGAACGAGGGACTACGTGCTTGTGTATGGAGATAAAGATCTGATCCTTACAGGATACACGGACTCTGAACTTCTGACCGATCGAGATTCTCGCAAATCGACATCAGGGTCAGTGTTTACTCTAAATGGAGGGGTTGTAGTCTGGCGAAGCATCAAGCAAGGATGCATCGCGAACTCCACTATAGAAGCTGAATCTAGGAAGTTGTTCCAAATATGGATTTGCTTATCAATCTTTATTGTGATAACAACGGGGCTGTGGCAAATTTGAAAGAACCTCGGAGTCATCGTCGGGGTAAGCACATAGAACAGAAATATCACCTAATCAGGGAGATTGTGCATCGCGGTGATGTGATAATCACGAAGATCGCATCGGAGCACAACATTGCTGATCCCTTTACAAAGGCCCTCATGGCTAAAGTGTTCGAGGGTCATCTAGAGAGTCTGGGTCTGCGGGACATGCGGCATCCTGTCTAGGGCAAGTGGGAGATGATACTGGGGTATGCCCTAGTTTATTGTATATTGTACATTTTTATATTGTATTGTATATTAGTCTCCCGAGTCATTAGGACAAGTGGGAGATTGTTGGGATTGGTGTCCTAATTCTCTCGGACTCTCGTTGTTTTGTAAAGATGCACATTGTTTAATGAATAAAATAAGTGTTATTTAATTCTGGCATTTACTCATATCCAATAAACAAAGCTTCTTAGTTATCTTATGTGAACTTAAGCATGTATATGTGATATACAAGTAGATCATGCCTTAAGTGATAACATAAATAGGTCTGTAGTATAAGGATTAAGGTGGGATACCTGATCCTGGTGACACTACGGATACGACCCGCTTTGTGGAGATTTGAAAGTATTGTAAACTACTACAAATGGTAGATCCTGACCATTCATGTGGAGACGTGCGAGTGGAAGTGTCCTATACAAAGAGTTTCTATAAGACCTGGACCATGAGATGACTAGACTTTGTATATAACACTGTTGATACTAGAGACTTACATCTCACCTAAACGACCATAGGTGACTGATAACTTATAGAAATACAAGTTATTTATGCCATCTTATCTAGACATTGCGGCCAAAAGTTAGTATATATGCGCCGATTGTATGAAGATTAGATTAAAATTACAATAATTATAAATGATCGCAATTACACCTACTAACACCATAAAGATGGAGAACAAGCTGAATTTTACTCTATTTTGCAGGAAACTAAGTCACCGCTTGCGCTCAAGGCTCACGAGAAACTGATCAACGCATCTCGGTTAAATTGCGCCCGTCAATCAACAATGAAGAGACGATTATCGCAATGGCGGCGCAATGTGACAGTCGATCCAGAGCTAACTTTCAACCGCATGCGGTAATAAAAATAACATCGCATGCGAAAATAAAAATAACATCGCATGCGAATCATGATCGAAAGATGCAACTGGGCAACGCAAGAGCGGAGGATTGAGACACGTGTACAACTAACAGTTGTGCAGAATTGATGGTCTGATTGCATAACAGAAGGAATAATATCCCTCCATCTTCGAAATTACCATAACCATCAATGGGGACTACAAGACTGGAGTCAAAGACCTACACCTATAAATACCCCATAGATTTCAGAGAAAAGGCATGCTACTTGATACGGGGCTAAGTGCTGCTAAATTGTTGAGAGAAAAGGCTAGGCTGAATGCTTAAGTGAAGAAATCCGGAAAGAAGACGAGATAAGGCCGAGAGGTGAATCTCAAATCTAACCTGCCATACACCCGATCGAAAGCTCTGTGCATAAATCTCTGCTACCGGTGGAGCAAGCCTAAGAGGGAAGCTCTCCCTACCATCAAATCCATCCTATCCGGCAAGCAGATCTCTATCGAATCAGTGTCAAGACATTGGCACTTGTTTGTATCTGTTCTATCTCTTTCATCGTTGTATTTCACTTTTTCTTTATCTTTTCATTCACACACCATGTATCAAACGCTTAATAGATATATTAAATGTTTCGATAGCTTTCACATACCATTCTCTATCTATTTCCGTTCCTTCATGATGTCTTTTTAATCCCCTGATAGTTAATATGAATCAAACAAGTACTTAATCTGTGTTAAAGGTATAAAATGTGTTTAGCTAAGGCATGCTAGACGGCATCTTCACCTATGAGAGCAAAAGTGAAAATGTCATTCTGACATATCGAGAGAGGATTAGAAGAATGCGTTAACTAAAGAGACTAGTACTTCCAGACATGGAAGCAACCTTGCGTTCATTACGTTATTCTCTGTTTCACCACAGACATGTGGGAGCATGGTCGATCACTGAAAGTGTACGCCAAAAGAATAGTGAAATAGTATTTCTAGCTTCAACGCAATTGAGAACTTGTGTTGTTTATATTATTTATCTTTCTCTTTCTATTTTGTTCATAAGACTTTTTGCCACATTCCACGTCTTTGCATAACTCTCACAACCAGCCTTGACCCCAACATCTTGTAACATGAAGCCTGTATCTTGTATCATCTAGCTTAGGTTTATTGTATTTTATTTTATCATCGCATCTTTAATGCTTTATTTTATCGCAATTTATACACCTGTACAAACACATTTTTAAAGATTGAAAACCTGATCGCATATATCATGAATATATCACAATAACCTAAAACAGTCCCTGAGTTCGACCTCGGATCACACCGAGAAATTTGCGGTGGAATTACACTTGGTTCCATCATAAGGAAACTTGTGACAACGCATGGCATACTACATGAACATCCATAATTAACGCATATCTAGCAGTAGTATCGCATCATTTCGAGCATAGAACATCATCAATCATACCTATCAGCGATTCGTCAACAGTGACACACCTCAATCTTGAGTGTTTTGGGAACTTCTACCTTTGAGGGTGGTCCTTTGATTAGTATGGGTGAGAGTGGCCAGATTGCCAACTCAACATGCCTACTTTTTTAGGGACTTGTCTGATCTGGTTGTCGGGAACTCAATCCACAAGATGGAATTCACTTCTTTCCCGAAGCAGGGATAAGTAGAGAACTTACTCCCTTAAGGGCTGATTCCAGGGCTTGAATATAGTGGCCACAACTTCTCTTTGGAAGAGAAGACTCAGTCATAGTAGGACTATGACTTATGTTCATTAGAAGGATCAGTGGTACTTAAGAAGACAGATGTAACTACAGGGGCATAACGTTATTGGCCAGCTGTACTTACGAGCGATCTGTGAAGGGTTGTCGCATTGCCGATTGGTTAAGATGGACACATAATATATCTGTGTTAAGGAGAGTTCAATTTTCAGTCTTTAGTGGAGTGCTTGACAGTTAACGGATGGTGGATCCCGTAACTAAAGAGTTTAGTCAGTTATTTACGTACTGCTGGAGCTTCGAGCTATAGGTCCATGAGGTCCCCTTGGTAGCTCAATGGATTCAGTTGAGGATCAGTTCTTGGTGTTGATTTGAAATGTTCAAATTGACAAGAGGTATTTTGATTATATATGATATAATCGGTTTGATGTATGAGATACATCTAGTGGAGGATTGATGTAAACGAAATTTACATTAAGTACCATGGAATAGAAAAAGAACTATGATTTATATGTTTCATGAGATGAAATATTAAAACTATAGGTTATAAATATAGTATGATAAGTTGGTTATTATTTATATTTATAATAATATTAATTATTGGATAATTAATTCTTTTTCTTTAATAACCAAGTGAGTGGATGGTTATTGAATTCATGGTAACTGTGAGTTTAAAAGGAAAATAGTTTTCCTATTTTCAAAAAAGATGATTTACAAACTGTTAAAAAGTTTTCGTAGAAAGTTTTTTACGTTTTCTCTCTCGCGCAAAAGAAACTTATGTAGTTTTCAAGTAAATACAAATTTACTAAACGACGGTTGGGCGAGCTAAATTATCGCGCATTGGGAGCTAAACGATTGTGCAGTATTTACTAATCGATTGCATAGTTTTGCTAGACAATCGCTTGCCCAAAGTAAACGATCGTGTAGTGTCTATAGGCGACAGATCGAGCTAAGCGATGAGCTAAACGATCACATAGCTTTTGCTATACGATCGCATAGCTTTAGTTAAACGATTGGGCATCGACCTATACGATAGGTCTCTGCCATCTCCCACTTGCCCAGTGGTGTACGCGATCGGTGTTTCCTCCTTCGTCTGCCTCATACCAAGTTCGAACAGAGCCCAGTCTCTGGATTCTCACACCGAGAATACCAAGGTAGCCTTGTTGGTAGTGTCATACTTAAAAGGGAAGATCTCACAAGAAGAAGGACGAAAAGTAAAGAATTTGCAGAAGGGTCAGATTCTCAGATTAATCGAGGCCAGGGGTGAAGATTGGAAGCTCCAGGCCAATGTACAAGGAATTTAGGACTGATATTTTAAGGTAATAAATTTACTCAATTCTAAACAAATTTGTAGAATAAAATTTCTTGAAAAGAGTTCTGGATTTTGAGTTATGAATTTTTGAAGTTGAAACAGGAATTTGATGCGTAAACAGGCAGCTGCTTGGGAAGATCAAGCAAGCAGCTCACCATGGAGAGCGAGAGTGAGACAAGGAAGATGTGAATCTCGCTTAGGATGATAATCTTGCTAGTTTTTTGCTGAATCTCACTTAAGAAGAGAATCTCGCTGAATTTTTGGACTAAATCTTGCTGGTGTAAATACAAATCTCGCTAGAAATGGTAAATCTCGCTATGATGAAGTCTTGCTAGTGAAATGCTTGATCTCGCTCATGATGACCATCTCACTAGTAATGCTGATTTTTTTGGTTAAGGTTTCACTATTAAACAAACTACTTGAAGCATTTTGATGAGAATTCTAAGGAATCTAACTAGGAATTATGTCCTTTCAGGCCAAAAAGAGCTAGGAGAGGCATATAACCCATTAAGAGCCCCAACAAGTTGTGAATGACTAAAATGAACTTAATGTTTTCAATGTTTATGTATAAAAGACCGTGCAATTTTCAGTAATGTGATGATGAATTTATACTTTCTCAAGCAACAAGTGTTTAATGAATTGCATAGCATTTCTTCTTCAGCTTGTATATGTTTTAGCGCAAGCCAAGGTATATTGTGAATTCATTACAAAAGTTAAGTTCCTATGATGAAGCATGCGTTTCTGAAGAAAGGCTATGATAGAATGACTTTTAACCGCCGCATGCACATTACCGCATTTATTTTGCTACAAGTCCCTGAGTTCGACCTCTGATCACCTGAGAAACTTGCGTTCGCGTTATACTTGGCGTGAGCACAAGAAAACTTGTGACAGGATGCATGGTCATCGCATACATTTATTAACACATATTCATTCCAACGCATGACCATCGACGCATGACTATCAACACATACACTTAGAACATGCATCGCATATTGCGTCCAAGAAATTTTAGTTGTTGAGTAATTTGACATCTAATTTCTCGTCATCAGGGGGCATCTTATGCAAAGAATTTGCATATCGACTAGACCACGAAATAGTCACTTTTCTTTATACGACCATTTACTGTTAAAACTGACTATTTCATACTTAAGTAACCTAGGATAACTCGATCTTAATCCTGAGCTAGCTATGAACTCCTATTTATTCGGGATTATCCTTTGATCTGCATAGGTGAGAGTAGTCCAACAGCACTGCTCAATATGCCTTCCATTTTAGGGATAAGACCAGATGAATGGCTGGAGACATAGCTCTACAAGATGGAATTCACACCTACCCATTTTAGGGTTAGCAGATAGGTTATTCTCTTCAGTGATGATTCTAGGTCTTGAACAATTAGGGGTCATTAGAGTGTCAGTAGGAACTTAAGGAACAAGATGTATTTATAAGGGTAAAATGGTAATTTTGACCCAGCTGTAAATACGAACAGCCTGTGAAGGATCGATTTACTGATTATGGTTTATATGGATAGAAATATATCTACAGTGAGGAGTGTGCAACTATCGAGCTATAGTGATATGTCTTGATAGTCACTAAATAGTAATTAATTCGATTAAAGAGTTTTAACGAATTAATTACAGATCGTTGGAACTCATGATTTGTAGGTCCATTAGATCCCTCTACTAGCTCATTAAATTGGAATAAAAATTTGAGTGTTGATGTATGAAATTAGGCTTATGAATTTGAAATGTTCAAATTCAATTTTAGGGTTTTCGATTGATTGTACGTGTTACAATTATAAACGTTTAATTTAATTGAAATTAAACGAAATTAGAAACTTAATTAATATTTAAATATAAATTGATTTATTGGTGATATTAGTATTTTATTAATATAATATTTAGATATTAAATTATATTATTTTAATTAAAAAGTATAATTAAAAATCAATTAAAATTAGTTTTATTTAATTAATTATTATTGAATTAATTTTATAAAACTAAATTAAAAAATAAAAATGAAAATGATTTTTGAAATCATTTTAGTTAGTGGATTTTTCTAATTTTTTGAAAAAATCCACTAACCATATTTGTTGTATAGTCACCAAATTCCATTCTAGTTTATAATGATCTTCAAGTTGGAGTTGTTCTTCATGCAACCATATACATTTGCATGAATTCTTCCTATAAGAAGAAGCTCCATGCATGAAGAATATAGGGAATTCGGTGATATACTTGCAGAAGTGATAACTTGAAAACCCTACATACTTCCCTCACTTGTTCTTCATCAATTCAACTTTATTTAAGTATTTCCACCACACGTTCCAGCTTGAGTATAATAAAGAAGATCTCGGTGGTAGTCCTCTCGGTATTTCAAGCTCTGTCTTGGTGGATTTCAGCCGAATTTGTGAAGAATATCTTCAAAGGTAATATATGTTTCCAACCCTCTTTTGTATATAATATGAATAGCATGCTAAAATTCAAATTAAATGTAGTTCAAGTGCTTACTGATTCTGTAGTATTCCATTACTTGATATTTCATTCCTTCAATTGAAGTATATTCAGTAAAGTTATTATTGAATATATAAATTGCACTTGTTAAAGCCTAAATCCAATAAACTAACGAACCCCTAGATATAGCATGAATACTTGAACTCTATGTGGAGACATAATAGTGGATCAAATTTGAGTATATAGCCAAAACGCTCTATAAGAATAGGGATAGAGTTGGGTATCTTATCCTGGAAATACTATGAATGCGACCCACTTTGTATTTAAGACAAACGATGTGATCCTAAATCGTTCATGTAGAGACATGTGAGTAGTGACAACTTATGCAAAAGATGTTTGCATGAGATCAAACCATGAAATAGTCACTTTTCTTTATAACGTCATTTACTGTTAAAACTAGTTGTTTCATTTCGATGACCTAAGGTAACTTGATCTTAATCCTGAGCTATTTATGAATTCCTATTTATTCAAGATTATCCTAAGAGCCATTCTGTCATTTGGTAAGATCCAAACATAGCCATTTATGTATTCAAAAAGGAAAAAGAAACGGAGGGACGACTAAACATAAATTGGTTACTAAGTACATATATATATATATATATATATATATATATATATATATATATATATATATATATATATATATATATATATCTTTCTCACCAGAAATGAAATATTTAGCTTTCTTTTTCGATTCAAAATCTAGTTTTTCATAAAAATCAGTATGTATGGTAGATTGAAAAAGAATTTATATGATACAGTAGCCACTGTTCTCACGAGTTTTAGAAAAATATTCGTGGAATTTGAATTTTGTATTTGTATTAATTTCAGTATAGCGAATATAATCTCTAATATATAATCCTGATGCTTTCAAAATAAACTTTAATCTTTAAGTTGGTTGATTTTCTTGGATAAGCAACCTTTGGGCTTGTTGATCTTCTAGAATGATTGACCTTTAAGGCTTGTATATCTTCTTGGATGATTATCTTTGGGCTTGATGATCTTCTTAGATGATCAACCTTTGGGCTTGATGATCTTCTTTGGAAGATCAGTATTTGCACGAGCTTACGCAGAAACGTATTTCGTGGAGTTAAATTTGTATTGTTGTAGATTTGATGTAGATGTGGCTCGATCTCTAGTACTTAATCATTTGATTCTTTCTTAGTTGAATGCATACGCTTGATTTGAGGAAACAGAGTGCATATTGTTCGAGAATTCTATCTAGCCCTTTTAGATTGTAAAGTTTCTGACAAAATTAATTGGATTTGGGCATTCTTTGACATTTTGGGTCAAATTAAGCATATTCTTGGGTCCAATTTAATTTTAGCCCAAACTTTAATATTTAATTTTACCAAAATAATTAATTTGATGCAACGGTCAAGACGAAAACACGTGATATCACCAAGATTCGCCAATTTATGACTTCAAATTCAATTTAGAACACATGTCAATTTTTAATTAGTCCCAAATTTAATTACTTGTAATTTTGTCAATAATTTGATAAATGGTATGACAATTTGTGATTGATCCAAAATTTTTCATTCAACCACCACAATGTTGCGATCTTGAATAGAAATAATGAAAACAAACATATGGAGAGAATGTCGAGAGCTTTTGGGAAGAAGGAGAGAGATGTTGGGGATATGACTCTTTCTCACAATTGCAAAGAGGAAATGTTGAGAATCTTAACGAAAAAGTTAAAGCGAAGAAGAGGGAGAAATACAGGGTTAAGCAGGAAGGGAAAAAAAATCTAAGCGCGCACTAATCTGCCTTTTTTTCTCTCACTCGTCTATAGCAGATTTTATAAAATGTTATTAGAAAAAGCAATGGAAAGGGATATTTCTTGGGAGTGTTGAATACATTTATGAAAATCATTAATGAGATGTGTGCTTCTTCTTTGTTTGTTGGCCTTTAAAGAATTTATTTTTCCTAAAAACATAATAATAATCCATTTTGTACTCTTCAAAATAAAAGAAATAAAATTGGTTCAACCACCAAATTTAAAATGGTCTGTCCGTACTAGGATTCTGATTACCATAATAAAGTTCATCAACTTTTTCTGATGGAAAACATCAATCTATTTCTGCCCTCTAAATAAAATACACAGAGAATTGGTTCATTTTTTTTTTAACTAACTTCTCGTCAATAAGGGACTAAATCTCGAGATGGTCGGATGGTAGGAGTCCAAAAAGGCACGATAAAAAAAAGCACAGATGGAAGAAAATTTTGCTCAAAAGATGAGAACTAGAAATAACTTCCTTTATAACTAAACGAAAGATAAGATCATTTTCTTAGTGTTGGTTTAGTTCGATCTGAATATATAGTTAAAACATTTTTCATGCATTTGAACTCAACTAGTTTGTTACTACCGGTAAAGTTTAAAAAGAAAACTTTATTATAAAAGTTTAATAGTGAAACTGTTATTATGAATAATAGAGTTTGAAAAAAAAAATAGAAGCTCAAATAAATGAACATGAAGATTAAAATATAAATCTAAAAATAATAATTTAAAAAATAAGAAAAAATCTAAATTTTAATTTCAAAGATAACACTAGAAGAATTTCAGACTTTAATGTCGGTTTTAAATCGACATCAAAGGGCTTTAATGCGGTTGACAACCGACATTAAAGATAGTGTTATTAGCCTTTTAATGTCGGTTGACATTAAAGCCTTTTAATGTCAGTTGACATTAAAGCCTTTTAATGTCGATTGCAATCGACAATAAAGGGCTTTAATGCGGTTGCAACCGATATTAAAACCCTTTAATGTCGATTGCAGCTGAAGTCCTTTAAACCGACATTGAAGCCCAGAATCTGTCTGTTTTATCAATTATTGTCCGTTTTTTTAAATTCTGTTGCCAAATTTATTTTTTCGGTCAAAAAGTATAACATGACACATCATCATCGAACACTGTGGCTATGACATATTATTCATGTATGGATTGTAAATCTATTATATTTAATCCGTAAATTTTGCTATAAAATTATAATTTAAAAGGCCGTACAATAGTTCAGGCCTTGAAAACACAAATTACAAATAATACAAATATTATGAGTTTACTATCCCTCTCCACTTAGTAAGTATGGATCTCTTCATAATTCTTCTTGAACAGACCCCTCCAACTTCAGCAATGTCTAGTTATAGACATCTTTGTCTGACCATTGTTGTTCAAAGGATCACAAATAAAAAAGGTTTAAGACAAAGGATTGAAAGTGAAAATGTGATCAAAATTCATATTCAATTAACCGTGTTTATTGGGAATGTGTATAAATGGTACATTCAAGGCAAAATTCTTGTAGTGAATGTGTTGGATCTAGAGTTCCCCAAGAAAAAGCATAAAGAGGTTGCGATACCAAATCTTTACTCCTTTGTTGCATATGCAAAACAAGAAAACTCAATAGTTGAATAAATGAGAGAATCTTCTTTTTCAAAATCTTTACTTCTTTTTCAAGAATCTTTTTCAAAATTTTCGGCAGCATAACGATGCTACCACAACAAAACCAAAAATTTACCTTGAACCTGTTCAAAGAAACACACTCCGAAAAATATTTCACCACCACTGTTCTCAACAGAACTATTAGAATTCCCAAAAAAATGAACATTCAAGAACACATACATCAATAAGCAAATTTAGCTCACAATGTACTTCAAATCTCAAAAGTTGTCACAAAAACTACCATAATGCATGAATAACCCACAAACTACCATAGTGCAACCCACAAACTCAAGCACCTTGAATCAAATCTAAACTACAAATAAATAGTACCCATGAGTCATAAACGGGTGTTACATTCTAATCCAATCTGGTCCAAAGAGAAATAAGCACATTATAACTTCTCAAGCAGGAATTTCCATATCATTAAAGTCACTTGAAAACACTTAGAAACTGGCTTAAAACTGCAAGTATTCAAAAATGTACTTACCAAAATATCCTCTTATATCCATTATCGTTATCATAACCGCAATAGTTAGAATTGAGTGACTGAAAAGTTCAGTCATCACTATTACCATAAACCTCGTTGTTGATGAGAAAGCGAGGCTCGAGGCATGATTTATAGTTTTCATTTAGCCTTTTCTGTTTGTTTATGACAAAATTTATGAGGCACTACTTTACAAGAATATCCTCTTATATCTATTATCAAATTGGTTAATATCCTTATTTGTTCTCATCTTTTTCTATAAGATTGTTGTAAGCAAATTACATGTGTTTTCTTCGGTTAGCTCTTTATTTTTGTCACGGTTCTCGCCTTTTTTAGTAATATATTGTCCTTTATAAATGGAATTAAAGTAGGTTCAGGAAACGCAGAACTCAGAAAACGTGGGAAACCGATTACAGTTTTTGTTTTTGGAAAAAATAAAATATAAGAAAGAGAGAAACCTTGAGTTGGAATACTCAAACAACTTTCCAGTGGAGGAGAAGATAATGAGGGCAACATCAGCATCACAGGAAACAGAAATCTCTTTAGCTTTCTTGAAAAGTCCCCTCCGACACTTGGAGAAAGTGATTTGCCTCGCGATGGCATTATCGATCTTCCTGATCTGGATTTTCTCCTTTGCCATTTCAATCTCTATAACTAGCTACAACCTTGCTTTATGATAGGAAAACACTGAGAAAATTGAGAGAGAAACATGAAAAAAGTTCAGATAAAACAGTTCCAGTTAGAGAAATTTCTAGTTTCGTGAAAAGAAACAGTAAAAAGCCGAACTAACCAGTGAACAATTGAAGGAATCAAGCCAGAAATAGGAAATCCGAAATAGGCCTCACAGAAACGGGAAGGGACAGGGGAGTGAGACCAAGGGAGATAAGAAGGCAAAATGGGCTAGGGCTTGGAAGAATGTGGGTTTTTCGGGAAGGGAAAATGTAAGACCCTAACACTAAATCTAAAGTGGGAGGTTAAATAGAGAAGAAAAATCCTAAGTAAGGATATTGGAGCAAAGGGAGAAAAACATAAAAAATTATCCAAAAAGGTGACTAGAAATCTAAACGCCTATGAAGGGCTTAAAACATGTTGGACGCAAGAAGGTATGGAGGATGGAAGCAAGAAAACTTGAAAAAATGGCTAAGGGTTGCATACAACCAACGCAAAGGCATACATGAGCCATGTGGTCACAGGCAGGAAGCATGCATCGAGTGAACATGCTAGGTCGCAGGCCATGCGTTGAAGCCAAGCGCACAGGCCATGCGCCAAGCACGCAACCATGCGTCAAGGACAAGCGCATAGCCCATGCGTCGATGGAGTATGTTGAGTGTGCAGCCCATGTGTCGATGGTGTATGCTGAGCGCACAGCCCATGCGTCGACGGTGTATGCCGAGTGCGCAGCCCATGCATCGATGGTGTATGATGAGCGCCCAGACTATGGGTCAAATGGGCAAGCGAGCAAGCCATTCTATGCGTCGAAGCGCTGCCAAGTCTGCCGAGTAGCCATACGTCGATGCGCTATGCCAAGCGCACACCCATGCAGCGAGACGCCCACGTAGCCGAGAGTGCCTATGCGGCTGAGAGTGCCTGTGCGGTCGAGCATGCCTATGCGGCCAAGCGCGCAAGCGCCTATGCAACACACCATGTGTCGATGGTCAGCACCATGCGTCCATGCTTAGTAGGCCGAGCAAGCACACCTAGCAAGTCATGCGTCAAGGGTGAGCAGCCACCCTATGCGTTGGTGATGGCCAACTCATGCGTTGGCTAAGTGGGACTTTAATGAAGGAAAGGTGAATTGTTATGCGTTAAGAATAAAAAGGTAAGGCTAATTGATGGAGAACTTCAAGGGAGGATGCCAATGGTATGCGAGCATAAGTCTTAAACAATTTAAGTAGATAAATATGTGAAGTATTTAAGTGATTTAGGTGGCAAAAGGAGGATCACACAAAATTCTTGTAGGAGGTGGACAAAGGAGATTTCTTGCAATTAAAATCTTATCACCTCAAGTAGGAGGTGGGTGAAGGAGATTTCATGCAAAAAAGGATTTTGTCTGGCAAGCTGAAATGAGAACAACTCAAGGCTAGGTTGGGTAGATGAGTGTTGGTAGCTCCAAAGTGAGACAAATGGGAGTTGAGTTGTCACCATGGGGTGAGTTTGAAATGGCTATAAATAGAGAGGTTGGGCAAGAGGAATTTATTCATACCATCACTTAAATTGTGTGTTGAGAGCATATTAAGAGAGTGACGTTTGAGTTATTAGGCTGCCAAGTTGATTGGAGATCAAAAGAAACAAGTTTGCGTTGGTGAGGCATTAAGTCAGCTGGATGCACAGCCAGTCCACACTTTGCGCGCACACAGCACTGCGTCCGTCCGTCCGCGCGCACCTCGTTCGACACATCCCGCGTACCAGCCCAGCGTAGCTGCCTCCCCCATACGATGCATCACGCCCAACGCAACGCACGCCCAAACACGCCAGTCCCCTGTGCGGCACAACACGCCCACCCTGCCTACTGCCAAACGCCCAGCAGCCTACCACGGTCCAAATAACCTCTAAAGAGGCTAATTTTGTTATTTTGGCTAAATTGAAGTAGGGTAAGCTGGTGTTTTCATTATATAATAGTATTTTGGCTAGTTTGACATTATTCATATAACAAATATTAATTGAGGAATTTCCATTGATATGGAGGAATTCTCAAGAAGATATTCTCAAGGTGATTTTAATAGAAAAACTTGCTAACGGTGAGTGTTTACTTAGTTTTATGCGTTGATATGTGGATAAATGCATATGTAAGTGCCAAATGCATGCTTATGATGTTATGTTGTTGCCATGATATTGCTTGTGAAATTTCTATGGAAACTGAGATTATACCCAGATTACATAAATTAGCATGCTTAATAAAAGATGCTTGGCAGGAAAATATAGTCGGTCTCGGTCGACGGAAAATAATAGTTGGTGACGACCGGCGAGAAATATAGTCAAGTTACCTAAGCATGACTAGTGGGAAAAGAATTGTCGATGTGCACATTGGTGGGAAAAGTGGGTTATAGGAAAGTTTCCATAAAAAGTTGTTGTGATTGATAATGTGTCTATGATATGAGCATGCCACGTATAGCATGGAACTGGAGGTTGATAATTGAATGAATGTACACATGATCATGCATAAATTATACTGGAATTGTGATTATGTGATTGATTTCCCAAAAATATGTTTTGCAAAGTGATTATTATTCTAAAAGAACCACTCACTGGGCTTAGTAGCTCACACTCCCCACACTCTTCCAAATGTTTTCTTATACCCCCTTCTCCCCCCCCAGGTAGCAAAGTGGAGCATTCAGGAAGGAGTCTACTAACCATTAACACACCAGGAATTGGTAAATTCTTAGGGCACGGCTCGGATCATGTAATAAAGAATATAGGAAATTGAACTATGTATATGGAAGTTAGATAGAGTGTTGTAAACATGTTGAAGTATTTAATAGATAGAGGGAAATGTTAAATTTAGATGTTGTCTTGGAATACGACTAGTGTACCCTCACACTCCCTTTCAGGTCTTGGGGGCTAAGGCTAGGGAGGGGGTGTGACATAAGTGCAGCAGGGCTAGTAACTGCTACCATCACATCTTCTTCCAGGTTACGAGGGTAATCTAGGAGGGGGTGTGACACATTAGAAGATAAACTATCCCAAATACTTGACAGAAAAGAAGAAGGTCAAGCAAGGTAAATGTGATTTACTTGTATTCAGACTTGTTTAGTGGAGAATGATGATTCAGCCTAGATAATTGATTCAAGTGCCACTAACCATGTTTGTTCTTCATTTTAGGGAATTAGTTCTTGGCGGCAACTGGAAGCTGAGGAGATGACGATGCGTGTTGGAACTGGGTATGTCGTCTCAACTGTGGCAGTGAGAGGACTTTGACTTACTTTACATAATAGATATATTTTATTAGAAAATGTATTTGTTGTTCCTAAATTAAAGAGGAACTTAATTTCTGTAAAGTGTATGATTGAACAAAACTATTTTGTACATTTCACTGTAAATAAAGCGTTTATTTTCAAGAATGGTATAGTTATTTGTTCTGCTAAGTTGGAAAATAATTTATAAGTGCTAAGACTATTAGCAACTAAAACCCTCCTATATACTGAAATGTTTAAAACTGTAGTAACTAAAAGACTTAAAATTTCTCCTAAAGAAAATTCCCGACTTTGGCACCTAAGGTTAGGACACATCAGTTTTAATGGGATTGAGAGATTAGTTAAGAATGGACTTCTAAGAGAGTTAGAAGAAAATTCTTTATCTGTGTGTGAGTCATGTTGTGAAGACAAAATGACTAAAATATCTTTTACTGGAAAAGGTCATAGGGCCAAAGAACCCTTAGAGCTTGTACATTCAGATCTTTGTGGTTGATGAATGTTAGAGCAAGAGGAGGGTTTGAATATTTCATCACTTTTACTGATGATTATTCAAGATATGAGTATGTTTATTTAATGCAATAGAAGTCTGAAGCTTTTGAAAAGTTCAAAGAGTTTAAGGCTGAAGTTGAAAATGCATTAAATAAAACAATTAAAACATTTCAATATGATCGGGGTGGAAAGTTTTTGGATCTTACATTCTAGAACTATTTTATAGAACATGGAAATGTATCCCACCTTTGCACAATGGTGTATCGGAAAGTGAGGAATCGAACCCTATTGAACATGGTTCGATCTAGATGAGTTATGCTTCCCTACCAGACTTGTTTTGAGGTTATGCAGTACAGACTACAACTTATATTTTGAACTGTGTTTCATCCAAGTTTGTTACGAGAACACCTTTGGAATTATGGAATGGTTGTAAAGCTACTTTGCACCATTTCAAGATCTAAGGTTTCCTAACACATGTGCTTGAAGCAAATCCTAAGAAATTAGAACCTCATTCAAAATTATGCCTATTTGTAGGTTACCCTCAAGGAACAAGAGGTGGTTACTTTCATGATCTTAAATAAAATAAAGTGTTGAGGGAGCATAAACCCCGCAGTAAGATTGTGTTGAATGTGATAGAGTAAACTAACATAGAAGAAATCAGAACCAATAAGTGATGCATTATTTTATGAGGTGCAATTATGGATGAAATGCGATGATGAAAATGTATTGGGCAATCAAGTTTTCTAAGTGGAATCCGAGTGTAAACCCCACTGAGTTTCCTGGTAAGTCCAGGGTCGAACTCAGAGACTTGGGAAAACAATATGCGGTGGTAATTCTCAGGAAGACTTTGCGATAACCAGTAACTTAAATAGTTGTTGGTGTTTGTTGGCTGTAGTAATAAATTAAATAAATGCAGCGGATTCGAGAAAGTGTGATTATGTGATAGATGCATTGAGTATGTGGAGGAACGGGTTGAGAAGGTCTTTAGCTAGCATTTCCTGGGAATGCATCAGACTATGCGATCCTGCTACACTCATGCAACAGCAAATCATTTTTCAATGAAAATGCGGTGCTCCTAAGTCTAGGACACATGTGTTGAATGCAAAAATGTCCATAGAGCTTATTCCTAAGTCTCTACTCTTTTCCTATGCGATGATGCAAGTTGCACACAAAGACAAGGTGACTTGTACACAATCATATCCTATCTCTAGGATGCATGCGATGCATTAATAGCAAACATTGCTTATTCTTAAGCTTCTATCTCTTGATTATGTGTTCTAACCTGACTCTCCCGAGCCTAGATTCTAACCTGACTTTTCCAAGCCTAGATTCTATCCTTAGACTACCCTCCCGAGTATCTCTAATAGACGAAATAAGCATACATAATACAAGATAATCGCATAGAATGAATATCCCCAGTTATGCTAGCTAAATGCTTCTCAACCCATTCAACAGATTTAGCTACTCATGCATAATAAACAGAGAGTGAACAGATATAGAGAAGTGAATTCCATTTCTATAACTGTGTTTGAATACAAAATAACAATGAAAGATAAAGGTAGAGAGCCTGATAGCAATCCTTTGTTGCCCAAGGCTTTTACACTGGCAACTCTATTCGATTCAAAAGATATTCCTACTTCCGCAGAAGCTGGCCCTCTCTCTGATCTTGATGCTTCTGGCACTCTCCCAAGCTCACCGAAACGATCTATCGACACAACCTCTTTCTCTCTCTTCCACCTTAAAATAAAAGAAAATCTAAGAACAAGGCTAAACTATCTAAAGGAAAATTATCTAAGTCTCCAAACTTGCTGAACTGGCTTAACCGAACCCCTTTTCTAAAGGATGCCTTCGGTATTTATAGAGCTTCAGAGTGAAAAGCGGCTTCTCTCTTATCATTGCACAGATGGGAAGGCTTTAATTCTCTGACTGATGCGCCAAATATTTGTCACCGAAAAGCTGAGTGTACTTGTTATCGTTAGCGGCTTGTCAACTTAATTCGAATTCAACTGTCATCAGCTTTCTGTCCCATCGTGATTAATTATGCTTTTCACCCAGATGCGCCCACCAAGTTGTGTCGGCTCTATGTGGCAATCCTTCTTGGGCAGATGTTTGCGAACACCAATCACCGTAAAGCCTTGCGGTAATGCTGCGCTCGACCATTGATTTCATGTGATCGCACTTTTCGCCCTGCGTTAAAAATTCCAAAGTTAACTGTTCTAATGCTATGAACGCATGCGACCGCAATATTATGAACTTAATTCTTTTTGGACGCAATCTAACATATTTTATCAATGCAAACCTTCATTGTTTAATAACTCAGTACTGTAATAATGTGCAATTCTGCCCGCTATCAATAAGCACTCTAATTACACTTAATTTTAGTTTAAAAGCATGCATTGAAACTAATTTCAAAGGAGAGGGTTTCAAGAACACAATACTTTTGTTGAAACTCAGCAATTCCAGCTTCTCTCAACGAATTGGATCTCCAAATTGATAGAGGACCATCACAATGATCTTCTCTACTATCCTCTAACTTGGATTGAGAGGTGGAATCTCTGAATCATCTCAATTAGGTGAAGGGAAAGAGAAGGGTCTAGGAGAAAATGCAGAAATTTGGAATATACTTTGCATGAACCTCTCTAATTTCAAATTTTGGAGTATTTATCAATCTAACTCGTGTAGGCATTCTCTTAATTAGAAACTTGACACCTTGAGCTACATGATTTATTGGGCTTAGGTGTTAGGAAATGGATTAATCCACCTCAATTAGCTTGAAAATGTTGGAGAAATCCATTATGAATTGAAAATCAATTTTAAATTTCTTTTTCTTTTTCAATTTTCGTTTAATTTTCAACAAAATTAAACTTAGTTAAAAAACCAAATCTGAATTTAAATTTAAAAAGAAAAGGTTGTATTTAAATAATTAATTAAATAAATAATAATTTAATATCAAATATTAAATTAATTAAATACCAAATTGATACATGAATCCTATTCGTGTAATCTAATATTTAAATCAATATTTAAATATTATAATCTCTCAGATTACGTTTAATTATATCAAATATACTTATCTAAACCCTAAATTGAATTTGCATACTTTAAATTCTAAACCCTAATTACGATTTTAAATATTTCAAATCCACTCAATTCACTAATCCAAGATATAATTTTACGAGCTAATAGAGGAACCTTATGAATCTACAGATCATGAGCTCCAACGATTTAAGATTAATTGGCTAAACACTTTAGACTGAATTAATCAATATTCGTTAACTATCGAGGCACACCACTATAGCTCGATAGTTGCACTCTCCTCACTGTAGATATATTTCTGTCCATTTTAACCATAAACAGTAAGTCGATCCTTCATAGGTCGTTCATATTTATAGCTAGGTCAAAATTACCATTTTACCCCTATAAACACATCTTGCTCATTAAGCTCTCACTGAACCTTTATTGAACAATTGGTTTATAGTTCAACTAATAAACCATGACCCACTCGATCATGAGAGGTCGGGGCCTCGTTGTTCAGGATCAAGAATAAATACTTTAGAGAACAACTTATCTGTTAACCCTAAATTGGGTAGGAGTGAATTCCATCTTGCAGGACTATGTTCCCAACTATCTATTTGGTCCTATCTCCAAAATGGGAGGTTGATTTAGCAGTGCTATTAGACTACTCTCACCTATGCAGATCAAAGGATAATCCTAAATAAACGGGAGTTCATAGTTAGCACAAGATTAAGACGAGTTATCCTAGGTCATCAAATTTGAAATAGTCAGTTTTAACTGTAAACGATGATTATAAGAAAAAGTGACTATTTCGAGGTCCGGTCTTATGCAAACATCCTTTGCATAGAATGCTTCCACTTACATGTGTCCACATGAATGATTTACGGATCACATAATTTGTATCAGTATACAAAGTGGGTTGTATCTAATAGTGTTACCAAGATGAGGTACCCAATCCCATCCATATACTTATACACTATTTTGGCTATATACTAAAACTTGATCCACTTTTATGTCTCCACATAAAGTTAAAGTATTCATATTATAGCCTTGGATTTGTTTATTGGATTTTTATGATAAAATGCAATATAAATAACTTTTTATTGAATGAAAAAAGCTCAATAATACTTTTATTGATAAATAGAATATGTTTCTAACAATTACAAACTGTAAGTTTTATGACATTCTCAACAATCTCCCACTTGGACTAATACTTCAGTGAGTTACAAATATATACAAATATATAATGTTTACAATGTTGAGAAAATAGAGAGAAAATACAATAAACTAAGGCATCTATATACCCTTGGCATTCTACCACTTGCCCTTGATTATGAAGCTCGAAGTCCTAGTCTGACCAGGTGGCTCGCGAACACTTTAGCCGAGAGAGCCTTCATAAATGGATCGACAAGATTATCTTTTGAGGCTATCTTCGTGACTATCACGTCTCCTTCCTATAATATCTCTCTGATGAGATGGTACTTTCTTTCGATGTGTTTTCCGCATTTGTGTCTTTTCGGTTCCTTTAAATTGGCAACTGCTCCACTGCTATTGCAATACAGGGTGATAGGCAGATGCATATTTGAAACTACTTCCAAATCCATCAGGAACATGCATAGCCACACTGCTTCTTTAGCTGCTTCACATGTAGCTACATATTCATCTTCCATCGTGGAGTCAGCTACAACTCTGTCTGATGCTTCTCCACACTATAGCTCCTCCGTTAAGAGTAAAAACTAATCTTAAAGTAGATTTCCTAGAATCTATATTAGTATGAAAATCAGAATCAGTGTATCCCATAAGGATCAAATCCTTAGACCCATACACGAGCATATAGTCCATCGTTCTCCGAAGATACTTGAAGATGTTCTTGATAGTCGTCCAATGACCATGTCCACGGTTAGACTGGAACCTACTGACAATTCTAATTGCAAAGCATATGTTGGGGCGTGCACACAACATGGCATACATCAGGCTCCCTACTGCTGATGCATATGGAGTTCTTTTCATTTCCTCAACTTCTTGAGGTGTCTTAGGACACTGTTCCTTTGACAAATGAACTTCATGTCTAAAAGGTAACATACTCTTTTTGGAATTTTGCATATTCTACCATGATAACATCTTGTCAATATAAGATGCTTGAGATAGTATTAGACTTCTATTATTGAAATTATGAACAATTTGGATCACAAGAATATACCGAGCATCTCCTAAGTATTTCATTTGGAATTGTGATGGTAGCCATCTCTTTATATCAGCAAGGAAACTTGACTATAGTTTTGTTGACTATCTTCTTGTAAACACAAGGTTTGTCAACCTTCTGTTCAAAGCCATAAGATTTTATCGTAATATCAAACATTATATTTCAGGATCTAGATGCTTGTTTTAATCCATAAATTGACCTTTTAAGCGTACAAACTTTTTGTTCTTGACCCTGTTCAATAAACCCTTCTAGTTGAGACATGAAAATATTTTCATCAAGATGGTCATTTAAAAAGGCTGTCTTAACATCCATCAACCATATTTCATCGTCATAATATGCAGCAATGGACAAAAATATTCTTATAAATTTTATCATGGCAACAGGACAGAAGGTTTCTTCATAGTCTACACCCTCTCTTTGGGTAAAACTTTTTGTCACAAGTCTAGCTTTATAGGTTTGCAGCTTGCCAATTTGGTCTCATTTTCTCTTGTAGATCCATTTGCAACCAATAGGTTTAACCCCAACTGGTTGATCTACAAGTTCCCAGACATACTTGAAGTACATTGACTCCATTTATAGGTCTGGCTTAAGTCCATCGATCTCTATCTACATCTTCCATTGCCTATTTAAAAGGTAATGGATCCTCTAAGTCGTCATCAAGTATGATGACATGAGTTTCTGCTAAACCCATGTATCGATCGGGTTGACGTACAACCTTCCTACTATGTCGAGGAATTCTCAACTCTTGAGAAGCATATGGAGCAACAACTGTTGTTGATGGACCAATTTGATCAACAACTTTTGTCGATCTATTTGTAGTTTCTCTGCTTATTTCACTCAATACTAATTTACTACGAGGTTGATAACTCCTAATATGATCTTCTTCTAAGAATGTAGCATTTGTCGATACAAATACTATCTTCTTAGGATCATAAAATAGTCCACATTTTGTTTCTTTTTGGTATCTTACAAATAGGCATAATTTTGAACGTCATTCCAACTTCTTGGGGTTTTGCACCAACACGTGTGTCAGGCATCCACAGATTCTAAAGTGACGTAAACTACCTTTAAGTCCTCTCCATAACTCATACGATGTTTCAGAAACACTTTTTGAGGGAACCATGATCAAAATATGTACAGCAGTCTGTACTGTATACCCCCAAAAGGATTGACATAGTTGATCATAACTCATCTTCGAACGAACCATGTCCAACAAGGTTTGATTTCTCCTTTTTGCAACACCATTCTGTTGTGGTATTTCAAGTGCTCTAGGTTGGGATTGAATTTCATGGTCTACTAGATAGTTCTAGAATTGTAAATCCATATACTCACTACCTCGATCTGGTCAAAGTGTTTTGATTCTTTTATCTAATAAGTTTTCAACTTCTATCTTAAATTCTTTGAACTTTTCAAAGAGTTTCATACTTGTGACTCATTAAGTAAATATAGTCATATCTTGAATAATCATCAACAAAATTGACGAAATATTCATATCCTCCTCGAGCTTTCACATTCATCGAACCACAAAGGTTTGAATGGATGAGTTCTAGAGGTTCTTTGGCTCTAAGAACTTTTCATGTAAAAGATCTTTTGGTCATTTTACCCTCAAGACATGATTCACATGGAGGTAATGATCTGTCTTCTAACTGATTTAGATGCCTATTTTTTATCAACCACTCAGTCCTGTTGAGATTTATGTGAACAAGTCGTAGGTGCCAAAGATAGGCATTGGGAGAAATATTCCATTTTTTATTTTGAGTTTCTACCATTTTAAACATCTCTATATTTAAAATGGTTTTTGCGTCAGTTATTTTTAACACATACAAGTTATTTTCGAGTTTAACAGAACAAATATGAACACTTCTTGAACTAATGAACCCTTCATTGATATCAAAAGTTATTTTGTACATATTTTCTAGTAAACAAGAAACGGAGATTAAGTTCCTTTTCATTTTGGATACATAATATACATTCTCAAGCAAAATATAAGAATCTCCAAAATATAACTTGACGTCTCCCATTGCTTCTGCTGAAATGACTTCACTCGTTTGCACCTTGAAAGTCATTTCATTCTTTGAAAGCTGAGTCCAAGAACTAGTTTCCTGAAGATAAGTGCAAATATGGTTAGCGGTGCCTGAATCTAATATCTAGGTTAAGTGAGAAATTTCCACTAAACACGTTTCAATTACAAGTAAATCTGATTTACCTTGTTTTGTCTTTTCAGCTCTCTTTTCAGTAAGATACTGCGGGCAATTGTGTTTCCAATGCCCGTCTTCATTGTAATGGATACATTTTCCTTTTGGTGCTTTATTTTTGTTGTTCTTAGCAGGGGTTTTCTTCTTCCCTTTTTCTTTTTTCTTCATCTGGGTACTCTTATTCTTTGAAGAAGAAACAAAATTCTTTTTCTCTGAAAGTTTCGTTCCAGAGGAAGATTTCAGAGATTTCTTTTGTGAAACAACATTTGCTTCATTTTCTTTATTTTTCATCAAGGATTGATAAGTCTATAGTTCATTCAGAATAGTGGTCAAATCGTAATCAACCTTATTCATTACTACATTAGTACGAAACGTCAGAAATCTCTTCGAAAGAGATTCCATTATCATACTAACTTGACTCCTTTCATCTATGACAACGCCATGAGCTTCTGCAATGTTGAAATGGACCATCATGTCCAGGACATGTTCTCTAACAGAAGCCCCTTCTTTCATGCAGGAGTTGTAGATGTATTTTATAGCTTCATGTCGTACCGAGGAAGACGGTTGCCCGAACATCTCTTGCAACAACGCCACGATCTCACGTGCAATGACCATGGCTTCATGCTTCTTATTGAGCACATCGGATATCCTAGCTAAGATATAGGCTTTGACCTTCTCATTAGCTTGAACTCATTTGTCATAGGCTTCCCCAACATTTAGATTAGCATCTGAACTGGAAATAGGTGGATATTCCCCCATTAAAACAAACCTCAAATTATCAACGACTAGTATTGTATTTATATTTGACTTCCAGTTTAAGTACCCTTCTGCATTGAATATATAGGAAGTTAGTAGTTATATAATCGAGTTCGACATTACTAAATAATAAACAAATTCTATTAGATTTATGTATCTAAATCCAATTTTAGCAAAAGTAATAAAGTACCCATATTTCTTTATTTATTTGCAACGATACTTAGTGAGTTAGAATAGATGCTATCGAGGGGAAGTCAAACACTCCTTCTGTTGGGTTGTATGTCCTGAAACTCGTAGTTTATAAAGTTAAACATATTCTATTATCAATAAAGATGTTATTCAACATTACTTCGATAAAGTTGTTATTGAATCTATAAATTGCACTTATAAAGTCTAAATCCAATAAACTAAGATTCATGACTATTATATGAATACTTGAACTTTATGTGGAGACGTAAAAGTGGATTAGGTTCAAGTAAATAGTCAAAATGATCTATAGTATACGAATAAGGTTGGGTGTCTTATTCTGGTAACACTATCTGATGTGGCCCACTCTGTAGTTGTTACAAGTTTTTATAACGGTGCTACAAACGAAGTGATCCTGATTCGTTCATTTATTGACATGAGGAGTGGGGGCATCCTATGCAATCAGTTTGCGTAAGATCGGACCAAGAAGTAAGTCACTTTAAAACGTTGTTTATTATTTAAGACTGACTATTTCGCTTAGATGACCTAGGTAACTCAATCTTAATCCTGAACTAATTATGAACTCCTGTTTATTCAGGATTATCATTAGATTTGCATAGGTGAGGTTGGCGTGCTGACTCAATAAGCCTCCCATTTCAGGGGTAAAACCGGGTAGATAGTTGGGGACATAGGGTACAATAAGGAATTCACGCCTGCCCGATTTAGGGATTCGGTTTAGTGATTAGATCACAAACCAATTGTTCATTAGGGGATCAGTGGAACTTAAGAAGTAATATCAGGGGTAAAACAGCATATTGACCCTACTGTTATTACCAAAAACCTATGAAGGGTCGACTTACTAGTTATGGTTATATCATGTGGACTCAAATATATCTACAGTGAGGAGAATGCAACTATCAAGCTATAGTGGTGTAATTTGATTGATAACAAATACTGATTAATTTGGTCTAGAGAGTTTTAGCCAATTAATCTCAAATCGGTAGAGCTCATGATCTGTAGGTCCATAAGGTCCCTCTACTAGCTCTAAAACACAAACACTTTGAATTAATATATTGAGTGAATTTAGAATGATATCAATTTGAATTGTTCAAATTGAATTTTAGTTCGAAAATATTCAAATTGAAATTAAGGTTTGAATTTGAATAGTTCAAAATTCAAATTAGGATTTGTATAATTATATTTGATATAATTAATTAACGTTTAATTTATTGAAACTAAACAGAATTGGGGAGTTTATAATATTTAAATATTGTTTAAATATTAATTACATGAATAGGATTCATGTTTAAAATTAAATGTGTGATTAATTTAATATTTGATATTAAATTGTTGTTTAATTAATAAAAAAATCGAATTAATTTTCACTTTCAATTCAATTTGAGAAACTGAATTTTTATATTTTGAATTTAATTAATTATGAATTAATTAAATTAAATTTTAGTTAATTTTATAATTAATTAGATTTTTTTTTAAATAACAAAATTGAAAATTGGTGGAGTTAGTGGAAAAATCTACAAAACTCCAATTAGGAGGTCTATCACCTCCAATTACACACCTTGCCCACTGAATTTCAGATGATTGAAGTGTCAATGTTCCTGAACTTCAGTGCTTGCATGTGAATCAAATATAAAACCACTTCAATTTGAAGATGTGATCAAGGTTTTTGCAACTGGAAAAGTTCTTAGGAAAACTTAGGAAAACCCGATCCCTATCTGATACAGTGGAGTGAGGGAAACCATGGTGACGTACCACCTCCTTGATAAAAATCGTGGATACTGTTTTGGCCGAGTAGGGGTGACTCAGAGTTGTAAAGTGTGCATACTTAACCTATCCACCACAACCAAAATCACCTCGAATCCCATTGAACGAGACAACCCTTCCACAAAGTCCATCGATATATCTTCCCACATTCGGTTTGGAATGGGCAACGACTGTAACAGCCCAGCTGGAGACAAAGCTCGCTGACAGACATCACATTGAGCCACATAGTGCTTCACATCTGATCGCATACCTTCCCAAAAAAATTCGGCCACTATCCTCTTGTAAGTCTTCAAGTATCCCGAATGACCTCCCACAATGGATTTGTGAAATGTGTGAAGTATGGTCGGAATCAGACTTGATGAACGGGCAAGACTAACCTCCCCTTGCAAAAGGGTCTTCCCCTATGCACTGAATAGTTGGGAGCCATCTCTTCCCCTCGAATCACCTTGTTAAATGCCTCTCAACTTCTCATCTTCTTGAACTTCTCTGTCAACCACCAACAAGTCAATCAATGAAGGAACCGTAATCACATTCAGCTGAGCATCGTTGGGATCCTGGACAACGCATCCACCACCTTGTTCTCCGGTCCAACCCGATATCTGATCTCAAAATCGTGACCCACTTTTGCACTCCTGGAGGGTGTCCCTCTATTCCAGAATGTATCTCAGAGCCTTCTGATCCGTGTACACAATGAATCGGTGGACTAACTAATAATGGCGCCATTTCTCCACGACCAAAACGATAGCCATCAATTCCCTCTCATAAACTGACTTTTCTCGACCTGAGGCTATAAGGGCTTGACTGAAGTACGCAATGGGGCACCGGTTCTGTGACAAAATTGCTCCAAGGCTGATACTTGATGCGTCTGTTTCAATGTCAAATGGGAGGTTGAAGTTTGGTAATGCTAACACCGGGAGTGTCATCATTGCTGCCTTTAAAGCTTCAAAGGCTCGGGTGACATCCTCAGTCCAATCGAACCCATTCTTCTTTATCAATTTCGTGAGTGGGCCAACAATTGACCCATAGTTGGCCACAAAGCAACGGTAATAGCCCGTGAGGCCCAGAAAACCTCTCAATTCCTTGTCGTTCCTCAGACACAGTCATTCTATCATAGCCTTAATCTTCCCTTCATCTGCCTCGACCCCCTTCACCGAAACCCAATGGCCCAAATATTCAATCCAAGTCTTGGCAAACTGACACTTCTTCTGATTGGCATATAGACTCTGCTCACGTAAGGGTTGGAAAACTATCATTAATGTGTTCCAAATGGGAGACCATGTCCCTACTGTAAATCAAGATATCATCAAAAAAGACCAAAATAAATTTTCGAAGGTAAGGACGAAAAACCTTATTCATAAGGGCTTGGAAAGCTGCAAGGGTGTTGGTAAGGCCGAATGGCATAACAAAAAACTAATAGTGCCCCTCATGAGTCTGAAACGCGATTTTGGGTATGTTCTCTTGTCGTACCCATATCTAGTGGTAACTGGACTTTAAGTCGAGCTTCGAGAACACCCTGGCCCTATACAATTTGTCCAAACAGCTCGTCAATCATCGAAATTGGAAATTTGTTAGGTACGGTTGCACAGTTCAATGCCCGATAGTCCACACAGAAACGCCAACTTCCGTCCTTCTTGACTAGGATAACCAGACTGGCAAACGGGCTTAAGCTTGGGCGAATAATACCGGCTTCTATTATCTCGCACCAACCTCTCGATCTCATTCTTCTGTGTGTGAGGGTAACGGTACGACCTCACATTGACTGGGTCAGTACCCGTTTTCAATTGGATCTAGTGATCCACTTGGGGGGTGGGAAGTAGCCCCTTAGACATGTGGAACACGTCCCCCTACTCTTGCTGAAGTTGCTCGATTTTTGGCTGAAGTTCCCCAACAGAGTCACTCATTAACATATCACTATCCCCCCGTGGCACCCCCAACGCTCGACAATTGATCAGAAAACTCTGGTCTTCCAGTTGCCACGATTTCACCATCATTTTCAGGGTTACTTCCATCCTTGCTAGAGTTGGGTCCCCTTAAGATCACTTTCGTTTCCCCGACCTTGAAGGTTATCGTCAGTGATGCATTATTTTATGCGGTGAAATAATGGAATGAATTACAGTGATGGGAATGCGTTGTGCAACAAGTTTTCTCAGCAGAATCCAAGTATAAATCCTACTGAGTTTCCTGACAAGTCCAAGGTCGAATTTCAAGGACTAAGGAAAATGGTATGCGGTGATAATTTTTAAGAAGACGCGGTAACCAATAAATCAAATAGTTGTTTTTGGGTTGTTGTTTGCGGTATAAAATAAATGTATGTGGCAGAGTTAAGAAAAGAGTTGATAATACGGAAGATGCGATGAATATGCAGGGAACGGGTTGAGAAATGGTTCAGCTAACACTTCCTAGGATGCGTTCATGTTATGCGATCATGCAACACACATACAATAGTGATAACTTGTAGAAATACAAGTTGTTTATGTTGTTTTATTTAGATAATGCAGCAAAAAAAAGGGAAAGTTGCGTCGATAGTATAAGAATTGGCTGAGAAATACGAAAATTATAAAATGTCGTGAACGCATCCACTAACCCCATTGCGATGGAAAAATAGAATGTTTCAGTCTCTGTTTTGCAGGAAATAGGTCACCACATGCGTTAATGGCTCGAGGACAAAATATACAACGCATCTATATCGCATGCGTCAATCGATCAAGAACGAAGAAATGATCAACACAATGACGGCGCATGCGACGATCGATCATGGACTCTAGCAATCAACGCATTTCAACCGCACGCGATAATCAAAACAACAACACTGCATGTGGCGATCGATCGAAGATGTGAAGAGGAACGCATTCGCAGACGATTCTGACAAGTGTACAGCTTTCTATTGTACGATTCTAACAGATTGATCGTGGAGCAGAAAGGACTTTTCCATTATGTCATGGTAGGAATTATCAGAATTACACAGTGGGACCATCAATACGAAGAGCCAAGGTCTTGTCTATAAATAGCATCCTTGAATTCATTGCAAAGGAGGCTGGTCTGAAGAGACTTTACAGAGAAAATGTGAGAGAACGACGAGACAAGGCTGAAAAGTGAGTCTCCGAGCAAGAAATCCTTCCGATTCCCGAAGCTGAAGCTCTGTGCAGAAGGGTCACTTCTACCGGGAAAGTAAGCCTGAGAGGGAAGCTTTCCTCTCCACTTCATCCATACGCCGGCAAGCACAATGTCTCTGATCGGGATCTGCGTTAGCAAATGATGTTCTTGTGAAAACTATGATTTATGAGATCAAGATTTCAGTAAGCATGTTTTATGAAAATGTTTTCCTATCAGGTATTTTCAGCTCAATACTGAAGTACAAAGAGAAGGTATCCGAGCTATAATACCTAGTTATGATTCTGGTATTGAAGTACTTAGAGAAGGTATCAAAATAATTCACTCAGTTCAGTGATAAGCAGTGGTACCCTGCTTCAGTTATGATCCTTGACGTCAAGATCCAGTTTGCTCTATGTGCACGTATGACAGTTAATCAGTTTAGTAAGACTGAACCACGAGGGTTCTTTCCTAGCATTGGCTGGAAGGTGTTGAACAAAAGGGTTCTCACCCTAGCCCATGCTTATGTTTGAGAGCTTGAACAAAAGGGTTCTCTCTCAGGTGTTGAACAAAAGGGTTCTCACCTCTGCCCAAGCTTATGTTTGAGAGATCGAATAAAAGGGTTCTCTCTTAAACATGATATCTGACGTTGAGAGATCGAGCAAAAAGGTTCTCTCTCAATCGGGAATCAGTTTAGCTATGTTTTCAGATACAATGGTTTTAAAAGTTTTATGTACACGTTGCTTGACATGTTTTAGTTCCAGTATAATGTTTTTTAACTTTCAATTTAAGCATGAGATTTATGTTTTTATTAAGTCACTCACTGGGCGAGTAGCTCATTCTTTCAAATGTTTTTCTTTTCCCAAGTAGTGGTCATCTCCCCAAAGGTTAGCTGTCCTGCTGCTCCGCCACTCAAGGACTCCAATTAAAAGTCCAAAGTCTAGAGAGAAGTTTCAGGTGTTTATTCCGTAAATGTCTGTACATATGTGTTGCTCATATTAGGGACTAGTAAAATATATTGGGACCGCTGAACTCTGTATGTGTTAATATAATGTAATTATGTTGTTGTTGATCCCTGGTGTTCTGAGGTTATTTTTAAAGTTTCATTAGTTTGGTGAATGTTATATATGTACTCCAGGGATCTAAACAGGTTAAGAATGTTAGTTAGGCAGTAAGTGCCACAAAATGGTTGGTAACTACTGTCGTCACATTCACTTCTGGATTAAGAAGGGTAATCTAGGAGGGGGTGTGACAAGGCAGGGTCTTTAGCTCTATTATTGGTGGTTGTTTTAAGGACGGTTGTGTTGTTTTCCTTTCTTCATTTACTATTGGCTCTTCTTCTTGGGTTGCGATCATCTCATCTTCGTTCCACTGATCCTCTGATCCTCTAATGAACAATTGGTTTAAGGTCCAACCTATAAACCGAACCCCTCTCGGGCCAAGGAGAAGGTGGGGCCCCTTGTTCAAGACCTGGATTCAGTACTAAAGGGAACAACGTATCTACTATCCTTATAACAAGTAGGGGTGAATTTCGTCTTGCATCCTATATTTTCAGCTATCTACCTGATCTTACCTCTGAAATGAGAGGCTTATTAGGCCAGCGATAATGAGCTACTCTCACCTATGCAGATCTAAGGATAATTCCGAGTGAACAGGAATTCATAGTTAGCTCAAGATTAAGATTAAGTTACCTAGGTCATCAATTAACGAAATGGTCAATTTTATACATAAAACGGCATTTAGAACACAAAAAGTGACTATTTCATAGTTCAGTCTTGTAAACTCTTTACATAGGATGTCCCCACTTTCATGTCTCCACATGAACGGTTTAGGATCACATCGTTTGTACAAACTACAAAATGGGTCGCATCCATAGTGTCCCCAGAATAAGACGCCCAACCTTATTCATATACTATAGACTATTTTAACTATATATTTAAACTTGATCCACATTTATGTCACTACATAAAGTTCAAACTTAAACTTAATAGCCTCGGAGCCTTAGTTTATTGGATTCATGAATATAGAATTTAATTTTACTAAAGATTTTCAATAACAGTTTTATTGAACAAGAATATGATATTACAAACTACGAGTTTTAGGACATAAAATCTAACAAACATTCCAACCTCCAACGGATGATCAGACAAAAAGAGTAAACCAATGCTTAGAGACCTATTTGAGATGTTTTTGTAATGAGCAACCATCAAAGTGAAGTAAGTGGATATCATGGGTTGAAATTTGGTATAACACCACTTTCCATTCCTCGATTAAGTCCACCCCATATCAGGCAGTGTTTAGGAGAAAGCCTCCACCCTTAGTATTGTACAGGGAGAAGAAAACTTCAAACGATTTGGTAGAACAACAATTGATGGCTAGAGATGCAGCCTTGAATGCTTTAAAAGAACACTTGGTGGTTTCCAGGAACAAAATGAAGAAACAAACTGATTTATACAAGAGAGAGCTGCATTTTGAGGTAGGAGATGAAGTATTCTTGAAGCTTCGACCTTATAGACAACATTCCTTAGCAAGGAAACGATGTGAAAAATTAGCCCCAAAGTTCTATGGTCCTTACTGAGTGTTGAAACAAATTGGGGAGGTGGCTTATAAGTTGGAATTACCACCAGAGGCTAACATACACAACATGTTCCATATCTCCCAATTGAAAAAGAAATTGGGCGAGAAAGTCCAAGTGCAACAGCACCCTCCAACCTTGACCGAAGAGTTCGAATCGAAGATGGTACCGAAATTGATTCTGGGAATACGCTGGAATAAGGAGTTGGCTGCAAATGAATGGTTAGTGAAATAGAAGGGCTTACTAGAAAGTGAAGCGGCATGGGAATTGGTGTATTTGATGAAGGAACAATTTCCTCAACTCCACCCTGAGGACAAGGTGTGTTTCGAGGAGGGCGGTATTGTTGAACCCCCAAACATACATACCTATAAGAGGAAGGGTAGAAGGAGAATTACACCAAAGATTGTGGAAGGAGGAAATAACCGTGAGGAGGGAAGGGAATGACGGAGGGGATCACGAGGTTGTACTATAAACAGAAAGGAGGAAGGCTCAGTAGGCAAGGAATATTTTAGGGAAAAGCCTAGCAGCTTTTGGAAGGAGAGATCGCTAGCCCTCTCCAATTGGCCGGTTTAGTGTTTTCCATTCTTGTGTCATCTTTTTTATTTCTCTGTTTCGTACTTTTCCTTTTCAGTGTATGCTTTTGCTTTCCTTGATTTCATTAGACATCGTAATAGAGAGAGTGTTGCTCTGTTTTGGCTACTTTCTCTTTTGTCCTTGTGTTGTTGGGTTTTACTGAGTGCAGGAAAGTAGATACCGAACAACTTCATCAACTCTCACTCTTGTCACTTTTATGTTGAATAGATAAAAAGACAGAAAATAAAAATCAATTATGATAATACCTTTCTTTCCCAATAAAATGGAGAGACTAAGAAACATGGGTCATTATATATGCGTGTTCTTTTAGAAACAAGAAATAGGAATGTTGTTGAACAAACCTTGACAACCAACGATATTATCCAATAAGTTTGCATTAAACTAGAAGCCATAAAAAGACAGTCAAATTGAACCCATTGAAGAGCGAAGTCAATCACCTGGTAGATTGCCCATCGAGATTGCCCGATCTATGTTATCCACTCTTCGTTGTATAGTTCTTAAGATGGAATTCAGTGACAAAACTCTCTTTCTTACATTAGAAATCCTTGAGGCATGCTGCATGATGAATGGGAAAGGTGCATCTTCAAGTAATTGATCCAGTTCTGTTAACAGTTAAAATAATAACTTTTCACAACATTGAAAAGGCCATGAAATTCAGAAGCTGCAATTTTTGCATCCAAGCCAAGAAAACGGTAATAATTAGAGAAAATCATTTATGATGTGTAAACTTCCCTTAAACCTGGCAAGTGACAGAATCTTCAAAGCTATACTATAATTAGTTAAGTAAAAGGAAGAAACTCTATTTTACCTGTAGTAAGACGATCAAGGGAAGACGAAAGCTGACTCTGGCTTTTAAGAGTATCATCAGCTTTGGAGTCAAAATCCCTTATGATGTTGATAAGCATGGAAGAGAGCCCATTTGCTAGAGCATTAGAATTACCTAAATTCTTATTTTCACTATCATTTCCTTCCTGGAGATCACCATTGGGACTAATGGAAGTCTCCAATTCAGACAAGACATTGCTTTCCTCATTGGCAGAATAATCGCCATCCAATTTCTCTGGACTGTGCATCTCAGCCAAATTCTAAATGAAGAAAACCCCAAAGTTTATCATTGTATTACCATAAACAAACCATATTTACAAGTTTGATACATATGAGCTCGTTATTTAGCAGCATAATGTAGAATCAATTGTAATGTAACATCGATAATGTGAGGCAAAAAAGAATAAAGTGAAAACAGTTTCTACAATTCCAACATGTAACGAGTATGCCATCTACAAGAGAAAAATCAAAAGCAACACTCATAACTATGACGTGTAAGTCTAGTGGTCGACTGTCCGTGACAGAAAATTTTGAACAAAACAACAAGCTCGCAGCTACTGCAATTGTAGAAAAATAGTCATATAGATTCAATCACAATTATACCTGCTGTAATTTATTAAGAACAAAAAAAAAAAAAAAAAAAAAAAAAAAAAAAAAAAAAAAAAAAAAAAAAAAAAACAAACAAACAAACAAACAAACAAACAGACAAAAACAAATCTGGGGCTGAAACTGAAACTCCGAAATCTGCAAAAGTTTCCTCGAGATTAACCTCTATTAGAGCATGGAACGGTAAATGAATTTCAGACATAAATCACATCGGAAGTAAACAGGAAATTACCCCACCTACTGTAGTTCTCGGTCTCGCCGAACTTGTGCTATGAATCCAGAAGGATTCGCTAACTGGTTCGTCGTCACTGGCGAATTGTGGGAGACAAAGATCAGAGGGAAAGTTTGTAGCCCAGCTCAGACAAAATGATCTTTGGAATAATATTGTTTCAGTTCTGTCCCGACGTGCGACTCCGGCAAAGATGGAAAAAGGCTCGCCGGCGTGCGACTGCAGCGGTCGAAGGGAGGCGGCGCTCGTGGCTCGGCGAGGCGAGAGAGTGATTGATATCGAGAGACCTGAGTTAGGGTTGAGAGAGAGGATTTCCCTCTTTCTTTCCTTTTTTTTTTTTTCTTTTTATTTAGAATCTCAAAATAGAAATTTAAAAAGTCGAGATTAAGTAGGAAGGAAGTTATATGTCATGTTTTCGGATAAAATAATTGTAAATTAATTTTAATTATCTACTAAATATTAAATATTAGTGGATAATAAATTATTATTATTTTATTTATCGACATATTTTACTATAAAAAATTATATCAAAATTGTTTTGTGATATTATATAATTTATAGGATCGAAATTTTGGTCCCTATATTTTGTTGAATCCTCTTAAATAATCTATATGTTTTGTTAAATTCTGCAAAACAACAATGATACTATTTTCTTAATATAAAACATGTTCATAAATACTTTAATAATAATTTATTGTCAACTAATATTTTGTAGGTAACTATTAGTTTACAATTATTTAGATTATAATTCAATTTATGAATTATGCTACCAAACACATGTCTGAAAACGTGAAATACAACTTTGTTTTCAAGAATGAAATACAACTATGTTTTCATTTAATCTATTGTTTTCAAAATCTCTACCAAATAGGGCCTAAAGATGTTGTTTTCAAAATTTGCACTATTTACTCTGTCGTTCGATTTTCACATTTTCGTCTATATAGTTCAAAACTTTAGATGGGTTGGAAGATAGAGGACAATCCTCCGTTAAAACTTGTTTTGAATCATCTTTTGCTAATAATTTATATGTTGAATCGTTATTACCATTAATTAAAGCGGAAGCGAGTATTTTAGAAGAATTCAACATGGTGAAATTTTAAATAAATTATTTTTGGAGGTAGAGTGAAGAATAGAAAATAAATGGAGAAGAACGGTAAAATAGGGCAGAAAAAATTGAGGGGAGAAGGTATTAAATAAAAATTAAGACAATGAGAAAATTAAATGCAAAATCTGAAAAATTGGCTTAAAGTAGCCATTTGTATAATGAAATATATCAAAATAACATAATAGATCGTTTATTAAAGGTCAAATTTGTAAGAAATGAAGCCACCAAATTAATGAGAGAGTTATTTCTTCAAAAAAATTTGAGGAGAGTTATTTATTTATTTATTTTTGAGTTAAAGCTGAAAATTTTAATCAAGATTGACATTTGTGAAATATATATGTGAAAATAAATTTTCTAATACAATTTCTTTTCTTATTCATTAAAAATTAAATATCCAAAAGGACAACCTCACCTTGATTAGCTACAATGATACGCTGGTTTGTTTTGGTAAACAAATTATTGCTGCCTAATAGGCAAACTGCAAACACTTCTCCGCCAATTATCCGTTAAAGATGACTCCAATGAAGAGACCACTTTAATTGAATTGCAACTTACAATACATCTTGTTGATTCCAACATTGTCGGGTTGTATGTACGAAAACTCACAATTTGTAAGCATATTTTATTTTGTAATAAAGATGTTATTTATTAAGAATGTCCTAAAACTCGCCTAATTTTTGTGTTAAAACATTCTATTTATCAGTAAAATATTATTGAGTATCTTATTCAATAAAGTTGTTGATTTTGCATTCTATTATGAAAATCCAATAAACATATCTATGGCTACAATATGAATACTTAAACTTTATGTGGTGACATAAACAGGATCAAGTTAATAGTATATAGCCTAAATAGTCTATAAGTATATGGATGAAATTGGGTATCTCATCCTGGTAACAATATTGGATGTGGCCATTTTGTATAGATAATACAAATGATGTGATACACAGATCATTCATGTAGAGACATGTGAGTGGGAGCATCTTATGCAAAGAGTTTGCATATCGACTAAACCACGAAATAGTCACTTTTCTTTATACGACCGTTTACTGTTAAAACTGACTATTTCATACTTAAGTAACCTAGGATAACTCAATCTTAATCCTGAGCTAGCTATGAACTTCTATTTATTCGGGATTATCCTTTGATCTGCATGGGTGAGAGTAGTTCAACAACACTGCTCAATAAGCCTTTCATTTTGGGGATAAGACTAGATGAATAGCTGGGGACATAACTCTGCAAGATAGAATTCACTCCTACCCATTTTAGAGTTAGCAGATAGGTTGTTCTCTTAAATGCTGATTCCAGGTCTTGAACAATCGGGGCCCCGCCTTCTCATGATAGAGAAGGACATGATTCATAAGTAGAATTATGAATCGAATTGTTCATTAGAGGGTCAGTGGGAACTTAAGGAACAAGATGTATTTATAGGGGTAAAACAGTAATTTTGACCCAGTTATAAATACGAACAACCTGTGAATGATCGATTTACTGATTATATTTTATATGGATAGAAATATATCTACAGTGAGGAGAGTGCAACTATCGAGTTATAGTGGTATGTCTTGATAGTTAACGAATATTAATTAATTCGATTAAAGAGCTTTAATGAATTAATACAGATCGTTGGAGCATATGATCTGTAGGTCCATTAGGTCCCTCTACTAGCTCATCAAATTGGAATAACAATTTGAGTATTGATGTATGAAATTAGGCTTATGAATTTGAAATGTTCAAATTCAATTTTAGGGTTTTTGATTGATTGTACATGATACAATTATAAATGTTTAATTTAATTGAAAGTAAACAAAATTGGAAAATTAGTTAATTTTTAAATTATGATTTCAATATAAATTGATTTATTGGTGATATTGATATTTTATTAATATAATATTTAGATATTAAATTAATATTGTTTTAATTAAAAATCAATTAAAATTATTTTTATTTAATTAATTATTTTTAAATTAATTTAATTAAAAAAGAAAAAAGAAAATGATTTTTGAAATCATTTTAGTTAGTGGATTCACCAAATTCCATTTCTAGTTTATAATGATCTTCAAGCTGGAGTTGTTCTTCATGCAACCATATACATTTGCATAAATTCTTCCTATAAGAAGAAGCTCCATGCATGAAGAATATAGAGAATTCGGTGATATGCTTGCAGAAGTGATAACCTGAAAACCCTACATACTTCCCTTACTTGTTCTTCATCAATTCAACTTGATTTAAGTATTTCCATCACACGTTCCAGCTTGAGCATAGTAAAGAAGATCTCAGTGGTAGTCCTCTCGGTGTTTCAAGCTCTATCTTGGTGGATCTCAGCCGAATTTGTGAAGAAGATCTTCAAAGGTAATATATGTTTCAAACCCTCTTTTGCATATCATATGAATAACATGGTTAAAATTCAAATTAAATGTAGTTCAAGTGCTTATTGATTTTGTAGTCTTCCGTTGCTTGATATTTCATTCTTTTAATTGGTATCAAAGCATGCTTTAAGCACTTAACTATTATTAATTTGAGTCTGGTGGGAGTTTTTTATGAACTGTATGAAATAGTATCCTGATATGGTTTTTTCAGTGTTTTGGCATTTTATTCCTTTCAATTATGTTGTTTCTCTTATAATTGGCTCTTATTTAATGGACTTTAATATGTGTATAAGAGTAATTTCATATGGAGTCATTAGAAGTTGAAATTAGGATGTAATTGAAGAAAGAAGTGAAGGAGGTCGAGCTGCAGATTTCCAGTTCTTCAGCTACTGTTTGAATTTCCAGCGAGATTGGACCCAGTTCGAGCGAGATTTTGAATCAAATTTGAGCGAGATTTCTAGCTCGAGTGAAATTTTGTTGGAGTTTTGAGCAAGATTTCAAGTTCAAACGTGATTTTGAATCAAGTTTGAGCGAGATTTCAAGTTCAAACGAGATTTTGAATCAAGTTTGTGCGAGATTTCAAGCTAGGAGTGAGATTTTGATGGTTTGAGCGCAATGAGCCAGCGAGAGATAAAGTTTTGAATGAGATTCCAACTAGCAGTGAAAGATTAAGTTTGAGCCAGATTTCAACCCAAGTGAGATTTTTGAACCGGTTTTAGAAGATTAGCTGGTTTGACCGGTTTTCTTCAAACTTGACCCGGTTCATTTTCAAAATTATTTTGATTGGCCTAGTTCAGGTGGTTCACATCCAGTTCAAGTATTTTTGGGTCTGGTTTGGAGTTGTTTGAAGCGGTCAAGAAGTGATTTGGAGCTGTCAACTATTTTTTTGTAAAGATTGAGGTTTGTACATGCGATAAAGTAAAGTTGTGCAGTAAAGTAAAGGTGCGATGAAATAAAGTGCGGTAAAATAAACCTAAGCTAACATGATACAAGATACAGGATACATGATACATGATACCGAGATTTAGACTGACTGTGAAGATTATACAAAGAACCGTGTTATGCAGTGGCAAGGCTTTATGTACGAAGCAGAAAGAGAAAAGATAATTAGTACAAACATCGCAAGTCCATTAATTGCGTTAAAGATATGAATAAGGTTCTGTTTTCCCTTGGTGTACACCTCCCGGTGATCGGCCACGTTCCCACATCTCTGTGGCAAAACAGGGATGAACGTAATGAACGCAAGGTTACTTCCATCTCTGGAAGTACTTCTCACTTTAGTTAACGTATTCTTATAACCTTCTCTCGATAGATCAGAATGACATCTTCACTTCTGCTCTCACAGGTGAAGATGACATCTAGCATGCTTTAACTAAACATCTTTATCTCTTTAACATAGATTAATTAACTTGTTTAATTCATAACAATTACCAAGGGATTAAGAAGACATCATGGAGAAAGTAATTTATCGAGGAACGGAAATAGACAGAAAGATGGAGATGAAAATGATCATGACATTTAATTATAAAATCAAGCGTCTGATACATGATGTGAATGATAGAGATTAAGAAAATGGAATACAATTGATGAACAAGAGTTAGAAACAAATACAAAAGAGTGCCAACGTCTTGACACAGATCTGGATGGGAGAATTGTTTGTCGGCGTATGGAGTGAACAGAAGGATGAGCTTCCCTCTCAGGCTTGCTCAACCGGTAGAAGGGATCTAGGTACAAAGCTTCACGGTGGGGATTTAGCAGATTTGCGCCGAGACTCACCTCTCGGCCTTGTCTCTTTAATTTTCCCAGATCTTCTCCGATCAGCACTCAGATCAGCCTCTCTCTCAATATAAGTATCAAAATAGCCTCGTATTAAGTATGTTTTTCAGTGAATTCTCTGAGGGTATTTATAGATGAAGACTTTGACTCTCTGTTGTGTGGTCCCCACTTCATTGTTATGGAAATTCCGGAAATGGTGGAATAAATATTCCTTCTGTTATGCAATTGTAATGCTGGATTTATGTGATGATATGCAGTGATGCACACAAGATAGAAGCTCATGTCCCCATAACCAGTTCCCCGGCAACGGCGTCATAAACTTGTAACACTGAAATTGAGATATACATTGCGCGCACAGTTGCTCGTGTAATATGTTATGTGTTGTCACAAGTTTCCTTGTGTTGGAACCAAGTATAATTCCACCGCAAGTTTCTCGGTGTGATCCAAGGTCGAACATAGGGACTGTTTGAGGTTATTGCGTTATGTTCATGATACATGCAACCAGGTTTTTCAATCTTTTAAAAGTAAGGTTTGTACAAGTATTAAAAATGCATTAAAGTAAAGGAAAACAGTAAAAATGTGATAATAAAATAAAGTGCAGTAAACCTAAGCTAAGATGGTACAAGATACAGGCTTCATGATACAAGATACTGAGGTTAAAGCTGGCTGTGAAGATTATACAAAGATCATGTAATGCGACGGCAAGTCTTATATATGAAGTAGAAAGAGAAAAGATAACTAATGTAAACATCGTAAGTTCTTAATTGCCTTGAAGTGATAAGTACGGTTCCATTTTTCCCTTGGTGTACACCTTTCAGTGATCAGCCGCAGTGGTACAAACAAAGACGAACGTAATGAACGCAAGGTTACTTCCATGTCTGGAAGTACTACTCGCTCTAGTTAACACATTCTGCTCTCACAGGTGAAGATGCCGTCTAGCATGCCTTAGTTAAACATAATCATCTCTTTAACACAGGTTAAGTACTTGTTTAACTCATATTAACTACCAGGAGATTAAGAACACTTCATGAAGAAAGTGATAAACGGAGGAACGAAAATAGACAAAAAAGTAGTGATGAAAGCGATTAGGACATTCAATATATCTATTTAGCGTCTGATACATGGTGTGTGAATGAAGAGTTAAAGAAGATGAAATACACAATGAAAAGAGATAGAAAACAGATACAAACAAGCGCCAACGTCTCGACACCGATTTGGATGGAGATTTGCTTGCCGATAAGGATGGATCGTGTGGAAGGATGAGCTTTCCTCTCAGGCTTGCTCAAACGGTAGCAGGGATCTGAGCACAGAGCTTCTTGCGGGGATCTGGCAGATTAACACTGAGACTCACCTCTCAACCTTGTCTCTTCTACTTCCCGGATTTCTTCAGTTTAGCACTCAACTTAGTCTTTTCTCAATATAATAGCAGCAATTAGCCCTGTATCAAGTAACATCTTTTTTTCTGTGAATTCAATGGAGTATTTATAGGTGAAGATCTTTGACTCCGGCCTTGTGGTCCCCACTTGTTGTTATGGAAATTCCAAAGATGGAGGGATATTTATTCCTTCTATTATGCAATCAGACCGTCGAATCTGCACAACCGTTAGTCGTACATGTATCACAATCCTTCGCTTTTGCGTTGCTCAGCTGCATCTTTCGATCGAGTGTTCGCATGCAGTGTTGTTTTTATTACCGCATGCGGTTGAAAGTCAGCTCTAAATCGACTGTCCTACTGCGCGGTCGTTGCGTTAATCGTCTTTTCATTGTTGATTGACGGGCGCAATGTGACAGAGATGCGTTGATCAATGTGTCTTGAGCCTTGATCGCAAACGGTGACTTGGTTTCCTGCAAAACAGAATGGAATTCTCCTTTTCTTCCATCTTAATGATTGTGGGTGTAATTGCGAAAATTCATAATTATTGTATTTCTGAGCTAATT